>NC_090228.1:23235198-23352005 GCF_024489055.1 Chanodichthys erythropterus
CAGGAGTCCATATTTGACTTATTGAACATGTTTCCGGCCCAAGAGTCCTTGATCATGAACTTTTTCATACTTCGTCTGATAATTCATCAGCCATGCAGGAGTCAATACTTGAACATATTTCTGGACATACTTATTGACTCTGCCTAATGATACATCAGCCGTACAGGAGTCAAAATTTGACCCACTGAAAAAAAATCTGGCCCAAGAGTCGTCGATCATGAAATTTCTATACATACTTAATCGACTCCTTCTGATGATACGGAAGGCATATAGTAGTCCATAAATTACCTAATTGACATATTTCTGGCCGACGAATACTCAATCTTGAACATTTTCATACATACTCATTGACTCTGTCTGAGGATTCATCAGCCATACAGGAGTCAATATTTGACATAATGAACATATTTGTGGCCAAATAATACTCAGTCTTGAACTTTTTTATACATACTTCTTGACTTCCTCTGATGATTCGTGAGCCATACAGGAGTCAATATTTGTCCTACTGAACATATTTTTGGCCAAAGAATACTGTCTTGAATTTATTTATACATACTTATTGACTCTGTCTAATAATTCATCAGCCATACAGGAGTCCATATTTGACCTATTGAACATATTTGTGGTCCAAAGAGTAGGCAATCTTGAACTTTTTAATTTCTCTCTAAATATGTTCAGTAGGTCAAATATTGACTCCTGTATGGCTGACGAATCATCAAACAAAGTCAATAATTAGGGATAAAAAGTATTCTTTTTGTAAAATTCAAAAAGAATACTTTGAGTATTCAATTGAGTATTAAATTGAGTATTCTTTGGCCAGAAATATGTTCATTAGGTCAAATATTGACTCCTGTATGGCTGACAAATCATCAGACAAAGTCAAGAAGTATATATTAAAAAAATTAAAGACTGAGTATTCTTTGGCCAGAAGTATGTTCATTAGGTCAAATATTGACTCCTGTATGGCTGACAAGTCATCAGACAAAGTCAAGAAGTATATATTAAAAAATTAAAGACTGAGTACTCTTTGGCCAGAAATATGTTCATTAGGTCAAATATTGACTCCTGTATGGCTGATGAATCATCAGACGGTGACAATGACTAAAAATAGAAAGTTCATTATCAACTACTCTTAGGCCAGAAACATGTTCCCTAGGTCGAATATTGACTCCTATATGGCTGATGAATCATCAGACGGAGTCAATAAGTAAGTATAAAAAAAGATCAAGACTGAGTATTCTTTGGCCAGAAATATGTTCATTAGGTCAAATATTGACTCCGGTATGGCTGACGAATCATCAGGCGGAGTCAATAAGTAGGTATGAAAAAGTTCATGATCGAGGACACGGACCAAAAATATGTTCAATTGGTCAAATATCGACTCCTCTATGAGTGACGAATCATCAGACAGAGTCAATAAGTATGTATAAAAAACTTCAAGACTGAGTATTCTTTGGCCAGAAATATGTTCATTAGGTCAAATATTGACTCCGATATGGCTGACGAATCATCAGGCGGAGTCAAAGAGTATGTATGAAAAAGTTTAGGTTTGAGGACTTGGACCAGAAATATGTTCAGTAGGTCAAATATCAACTCCTTTATGGGTGATGAACCATCTGAGGAGTAAATGAGAAGAAATAAAAAAAAAGTTCAATACTGAGCATTCTCTGGCCAGAAGTATGTTCATTAGGTCAAATATTGATTCCTGTATGGCTGATGAATCATCAGACGGAGTCAACAAGTATGTATAAAAAAACTTCAAAACTGAGTATTCTTTGGCCAGAGATATGTTCATTAGGTCAAATATTGACTCCGGCATAGCTGACGAATCATCATGCGGAGTAAATAAGTATGTATGAAAAAGTTCATGATTGAGGACTCGGACCAGAAATATGTTCAATAGGTCAAATATCGACTCCTTTATGGGTGACAAAACATCAGAGAAGTAAATGAGAAGAAATTAAAAAAAAGTTCAAGACTGAGTATTCTTTGGCCAGAAGTATGTTCATTAGGTCAAATATTGACTCCTGTATGGCTGATGAATCATCAGACAAAGTCAAGAAGTATGTAATAAAAAAATTAAAGACTGAATATTCTTTGTCCAGAAATATGTTCATCAGTTCAATTATTCACTCCTTTATGGCTGATGAATCATCAGACGGAGTCAATAAGTATGTATAAAAAAAATCAAGACTGCGTATTCTTTGGCCAGAAATATGCTCATTACGTCAAATATTGACTCCTGTATGGCTGACAAATCATCAGGTGGAGTCAATAAATATGTATGAAAAAGTTTATGATAGAGGACTCGGACCAGAAAAATGTTCAATAGGTCAAATATCGACTCCTTTATGGGTGACGAACCATCTGAGGAGTAAATGAGAAGAAATAAAAAAAGTTCAAGACTGAGTATTCTTTGGCCAGAAGTATGTTCATTAGGTCAAATATTGACTCCTGTATGGCTGATGAATCATCAGACGGAGACAATGACTAAAAATAGAAAGTTCATTATCAACTACTCTTGGGCCAGAAATATGTTCCCTAGGTCGAATATTGACTCCTGTATGGCTGATGAATCATCAGACAAAGTCAAGAAGTATGTAATAAAAAAATTAAAGACTGAATATTCTTTGTCCAGAAATATGTTCATCAGTTCAATTATTCACTCCTTTATGGCTGATGAATCATCAGACGGAGTCAATAAGTATGTATAAAAAAAGATCAAGAGTGAGTATTCTTTGGCCAGAAATATGTTCCTTAGGTCAAATATTGACTCCGGTATGGCTGACGAATCATCAGGCACAGTCAAAGAGTATGTATGAAAAAGTTTATGTTCGAGGATTTGGACCAGAAATATGTTCAGTAGGTCAAATATCAACTCCTTTATGGGTGACGAACCATCTGAGGAGTAGATGAGAAGAAATAAAAAAAAGTTCAATACTGAGCATTCTTTGGCCAGAAGTATGTTCATTAGGTCAAATATTGATTCCTGTATGGCTGATGAATCATCAGACGGAGTCAACATGTATAAAAAACTTCAAAACTGAGTATTCTTTGGCCAGAAATATGTTCATTAGGTCAAATATTGACTCCGGTATGGCTGACGAATCATCAGACGGAGTCAATAAGTATGTATAAAAAAATCAAGACTGAGTATTCTTTGGCCAGAAATATGTTCATTACGTCAAATATTGACTCCTGTATGGCTGACGAATCATCAGGTGGAGTCAATAAATATGTATGAAAAAGTTTATGATCGAGGACTCGGACCAGAAATATATTCAATAGGTCAAATATCTACTCCTTTATGGGTGACGAACCATCTGAGGAGTAAATGAGAAGAAATAAAAAAAAGTTCAAGACTGAGTATTCTTTGGCCAGAAGTATGTTCAATAGGTCAAATATTGACTCCTGTATGGCTGATGAATCATCAGACGGAGACAATAACTAAAAATAGAAAGTTCATTATCAACTACTCTTGGGCCAGAAATAGGTTCCCTAGGTCGAATATTGACTCCTGTATGGCTGATGAATCATCAGACAAAGTCAAGAAGTATGTAATAAAAAAATTAAAGACTGAATATTCTTTGTCCAGAAATATGTTCATCAGTTCAATTATTCACTCCTTTATGGCTGATGAATCATCAGACGGAGTCAATAAGTATGTATAAAAAAAATCAAGACTGCGTATTCTTTGGCCAGAAATATGCTCATTACGTCAAATATTGACTCCTGTATGGCTGACGAATCATCAGGTGGAGTCAATAAATATGAATGAAAAAGTTTATGATCGAGGACTCGGACCAGAAATATGTTCAATAGGTCAAATATCGACTCCTTTATGGGTGACGAACCATCTGAGGAGTAAATGAGAAGAAATAAAAAAGTTCAAGACTGAGTATTCTTTGGCCAGAAGTATGTTCAATAGGTCAAATATTGACTCCTGTATGGCTGATGAATCATCAGACGGAGACAATAACTAAAAATAGAAAGTTCATTATCAACTACTCTTGGGCCAGAAATAGGTTCCCTAGGTCGAATATTGACTCCTGTATGGCTGATGAATCATCAGACAAAGTCAAGAAGTATGTAATAAAAAAATTAAAGACTGAATATTCTTTGTCCAGAAATATGTTCATCAGTTCAATTATTCTCTCCTTTATGGCTGATGAATCATCAGACGGAGTCAATAAGTATGTATAAAAAAAGATCAAGAGTGAGTATTCTTTGGCCAGAAATATGTTCCTTAGGTCAAATATTGACTCCGGTATGGCTGACGAATCATCAGGCACAGTCAAAGAGTATGTATGAAAATGTTTATGTTCGAGGATTTGGACCAGAAATATGTTCAGTAGGTCAAATATCAACTCCTTTATGGGTGACGAACCATCTGAGGAGTAGATGAGAAGAAATAAAAAAAGTTCAATACTGAGCATTCTTTGGCCAGAAGTATGTTCATTAGGTCAAATATTGATTCCTGTATGGCTGATGAATCATCAGACGGAGTCAACAAGTATGTATAAAAAACTTCAAAACTGAGTATTCTTTGGCCAGAAATATGTTCATTAGGTCAAATATTGACTCCGGTATGGCTGACGAATCATCAGACGGAGACAATGACTAAAAATAGAAAGTTCATTATCAACTACTCTTGGGCCAGAAATATGTTCCCTAGGTCGAATATTGACTCCTGTATGGCTGATGAATCATCAGACAAAGTCAAGAAGTATGTAATAAAAAAATTAAAGACTGAATATTCTTTGTCCAGAAATATGTTCATCAGTTCAATTATTCACTCCTTTATGGCTGATGAATCATCAGACGGAGTCAATAAGTATGTATAAAAAAAAATCAAGACTGAGTATTCTTTGACCAGAAATATGTTCATTACGTCAAATATTGACTCCTGTATGGCTGACGAATCATCAGGTGGAGTCAATAAATATGTATGAAAAAGTTTATGATCGAGGACTCGGACCAGAAATATGTTCAATAGGTCAAATATCTACTCCTTTATGGGTGACGAACCATCTGAGGAGTAAATGAGAAGAAATAAAAAAAAGTTCAAGACTGAGTATTCTTTGGCCAGAAGTATGTTCAATAGGTCAAATATTGACTCCTGTATGGCTGATGAATCATCAGACGGAGACAATAACTAAAAATAGAAAGTTCATTATCAACTACTCTTGGGCCAGAAATAGGTTCCCTAGGTCGAATATTGACTCCTGTATGGCTGATGAATCATCAGACAAAGTCAAGAAATATGTAATAAAAAAATTAAAGACTGAATATTCTTTGTCCAGAAATATGTTCATCAGTTCAATTATTCACTCCTTTATGGCTGATGAATCATCAGACGGAGTCAATAAGTATGTATAAAAAAAATCAAGACTGCGTATTCTTTGGCCAGAAATATGCTCATTACGTCAAATATTGACTCCTGTATGGCTGACGAATCATCAGGTGGAGTCAATAAATATGTATGAAAAAGTTTATGATAGAGGACTCGGACCAGAAAAATGTTCAATAGGTCAAATATCGACTCCTTTATGGGTGACGAACCATCTGAGGAGTAAATGAGAAGAAATAAAAAAGTTCAAGACTGAGTATTCTTTGGCCAGAAGTATGTTCATTAGGTCAAATATTGACTCCTGTATGGCTGATGAATCATCAGACGGAGACAATGACTAAAAATAGAAAGTTCATTATCAACTACTCTTGGGCCAGAAATATGTTCCCTAGGTCGAATATTGACTCCTGTATGGCTGATGAATCATCAGACAAAGTCAAGAAGTATGTAATAAAAAAATTAAAGACTGAATATTCTTTGTCCAGAAATATGTTCATCAGTTCAATTATTCACTCCTTTATGGCTGATGAATCATCAGACGGAGTCAATAAGTATGTATAAAAAAAGATCAAGAGTGAGTATTCTTTGGCCAGAAATATGTTCCTTAGGTCAAATATTGACTCCGGTATGGCTGACGAATCATCAGGCACAGTCAAAGAGTATGTATGAAAAAGTTTATGTTCGAGGATTTGGACCAGAAATATGTTCAGTAGGTCAAATATCAACTCCTTTATGGGTGACGAACCATCTGAGGAGTAGATGAGAAGAAATAAAAAAAAGTTCAATACTGAGCATTCTTTGGCCAGAAGTATGTTCATTAGGTCAAATATTGATTCCTGTATGGCTGATGAATCATCAGACGGAGTCAACAAGTATGTATAAAAAACTTCAAAACTGAGTATTCTTTGGCCAGAAATATGTTCATTAGGTCAAATATTGACTCCGGTATGGCTGACGAATCATCAGACGGAGTCAATAAGTATGTATAAAAAAAAATCAAGACTGAGTATTCTTTGGCCAGAAATATGTTCATTACGTCAAATATTGACTCCTGTATGGCTGACGAATCATCAGGTGGAGTCAATAAATATGTATGAAAAAGTTTATGATCGAGGACTCGGACCAGAAATATATTCAATAGGTCAAATATCTACTCCTTTATGGGTGACGAACCATCTGAGGAGTAAATGAGAAGAAATAAAAAAAAGTTCAAGACTGAGTATTCTTTGGCCAGAAGTATGTTCAATAGGTCAAATATTGACTCCTGTATGGCTGATGAATCATCAGACGGAGACAATAACTAAAAATAGAAAGTTCATTATCAACTACTCTTGGGCCAGAAATAGGTTCCCTAGGTCGAATATTGACTCCTGTATGGCTGATGAATCATCAGACAAAGTCAAGAAGTATGTAATAAAAAAATTAAAGACTGAATATTCTTTGTCCAGAAATATGTTCATCAGTTCAATTATTCACTCCTTTATGGCTGATGAATCATCAGACGGAGTCAATAAGTATGTATAAAAAAAATCAAGACTGCGTATTCTTTGGCCAGAAATATGCTCATTACGTCAAATATTGACTCCTGTATGGCTGACGAATCATCAGGTGGAGTCAATAAATATGAATGAAAAAGTTTATGATCGAGGACTCGGACCAGAAATATGTTCAATAGGTCAAATATCGACTCCTTTATGGGTGACGAACCATCTGAGGAGTAAATGAGAAGAAATAAAAAAAAGTTCAAGACTGAGTATTCTTTGGCCAGAAGTATGTTCAATAGGTCAAATATTGACTCCTGTATGGCTGATGAATCATCAGACGGAGACAATAACTAAAAATAGAAAGTTCATTATCAACTACTCTTGGGCCAGAAATAGGTTCCCTAGGTCGAATATTGACTCCTGTATGGCTGATGAATCATCAGACAAAGTCAAGAAGTATGTAATAAAAAAATTAAAGACTGAATATTCTTTGTCCAGAAATATGTTCATCAGTTCAATTATTCTCTCCTTTATGGCTGATGAATCATCAGACGGAGTCAATAAGTATGTATAAAAAAAGATCAAGAGTGAGTATTCTTTGGCCAGAAATATGTTCCTTAGGTCAAATATTGACTCCGGTATGGCTGACGAATCATCAGGCACAGTCAAAGAGTATGTATGAAAATGTTTATGTTCGAGGATTTGGACCAGAAATATGTTCAGTAGGTCAAATATCAACTCCTTTATGGGTGACGAACCATCTGAGGAGTAGATGAGAAGAAATAAAAAAAGTTCAATACTGAGCATTCTTTGGCCAGAAGTATGTTCATTAGGTCAAATATTGATTCCTGTATGGCTGATGAATCATCAGACGGAGTCAACAAGTATGTATAAAAAACTTCAAAACTGAGTATTCTTTGGCCAGAAATATGTTCATTAGGTCAAATATTGACTCCGGTATGGCTGACGAATCATCAGACGGAGACAATGACTAAAAATAGAAAGTTCATTATCAACTACTCTTGGGCCAGAAATATGTTCCCTAGGTCGAATATTGACTCCTGTATGGCTGATGAATCATCAGACAAAGTCAAGAAGTATGTAATAAAAAAATTAAAGACTGAATATTCTTTGTCCAGAAATATGTTCATCAGTTCAATTATTCACTCCTTTATGGCTGATGAATCATCAGACGGAGTCAATAAGTATGTATAAAAAAAAATCAAGACTGAGTATTCTTTGACCAGAAATATGTTCATTACGTCAAATATTGACTCCTGTATGGCTGACGAATCATCAGGTGGAGTCAATAAATATGTATGAAAAAGTTTATGATCGAGGACTCGGACCAGAAATATGTTCAATAGGTCAAATATCTACTCCTTTATGGGTGACGAACCATCTGAGGAGTAAATGAGAAGAAATAAAAAAAAAGTTCAAGACTGAGTATTCTTTGGCCAGAAGTATGTTCAATAGGTCAAATATTGACTCCTGTATGGCTGATGAATCATCAGACGGAGACAATAACTAAAAATAGAAAGTTCATTATCAACTACTCTTGGGCCAGAAATAGGTTCCCTAGGTCGAATATTGACTCCTGTATGGCTGATGAATCATCAGACAAAGTCAAGAAATATGTAATAAAAAAATTAAAGACTGAATATTCTTTGTCCAGAAATATGTTCATCAGTTCAATTATTCACTCCTTTATGGCTGATGAATCATCAGACGGAGTCAATAAGTATGTATAAAAAAAATCAAGACTGCGTATTCTTTGGCCAGAAATATGCTCATTACGTCAAATATTGACTCCTGTATGGCTGACGAATCATCAGGTGGAGTCAATAAATATGTATGAAAAAGTTTATGATAGAGGACTCGGACCAGAAAAATGTTCAATAGGTCAAATATCGACTCCTTTATGGGTGACGAACCATCTGAGGAGTAAATGAGAAGAAATAAAAAAAGTTCAAGACTGAGTATTCTTTGGCCAGAAGTATGTTCATTAGGTCAAATATTGACTCCTGTATGGCTGATGAATCATCAGACGGAGACAATGACTAAAAATAGAAAGTTCATTATCAACTACTCTTGGGCCAGAAATATGTTCCCTAGGTCGAATATTGACTCCTGTATGGCTGATGAATCATCAGACAAAGTCAAGAAGTATGTAATAAAAAAATTAAAGACTGAATATTCTTTGTCCAGAAATATGTTCATCAGTTCAATTATTCACTCCTTTATGGCTGATGAATCATCAGACGGAGTCAATAAGTATGTATAAAAAAAGATCAAGAGTGAGTATTCTTTGGCCAGAAATATGTTCCTTAGGTCAAATATTGACTCCGGTATGGCTGACGAATCATCAGGCACAGTCAAAGAGTATGTATGAAAAAGTTTATGTTCGAGGATTTGGACCAGAAATATGTTCAGTAGGTCAAATATCAACTCCTTTATGGGTGACGAACCATCTGAGGAGTAGATGAGAAGAAATAAAAAAAAGTTCAATACTGAGCATTCTTTGGCCAGAAGTATGTTCATTAGGTCAAATATTGATTCCTGTATGGCTGATGAATCATCAGACGGAGTCAACATGTATAAAAAACTTCAAAACTGAGTATTCTTTGGCCAGAAATATGTTCATTAGGTCAAATATTGACTCCGGTATGGCTGACGAATCATCAGACGGAGTCAATAAGTATGTATAAAAAAAAATCAAGACTGAGTATTCTTTGGCCAGAAATATGTTCATTACGTCAAATATTGACTCCTGTATGGCTGACGAATCATCAGGTGGAGTCAATAAATATGTATGAAAAAGTTTATGATCGAGGACTCGGACCAGAAATATATTCAATAGGTCAAATATCTACTCCTTTATGGGTGACGAACCATCTGAGGAGTAAATGAGAAGAAATAAAAAAAAGTTCAAGACTGAGTATTCTTTGGCCAGAAGTATGTTCAATAGGTCAAATATTGACTCCTGTATGGCTGATGAATCATCAGACGGAGACAATAACTAAAAATAGAAAGTTCATTATCAACTACTCTTGGGCCAGAAATAGGTTCCCTAGGTCGAATATTGACTCCTGTATGGCTGATGAATCATCAGACAAAGTCAAGAAGTATGTAATAAAAAAATTAAAGACTGAATATTCTTTGTCCAGAAATATGTTCATCAGTTCAATTATTCACTCCTTTATGGCTGATGAATCATCAGACGGAGTCAATAAGTATGTATAAAAAAAATCAAGACTGCGTATTCTTTGGCCAGAAATATGCTCATTACGTCAAATATTGACTCCTGTATGGCTGACGAATCATCAGGTGGAGTCAATAAATATGAATGAAAAAGTTTATGATCGAGGACTCGGACCAGAAATATGTTCAATAGGTCAAATATCGACTCCTTTATGGGTGACGAACCATCTGAGGAGTAAATGAGAAGAAATAAAAAAAAGTTCAAGACTGAGTATTCTTTGGCCAGAAGTATGTTCAATAGGTCAAATATTGACTCCTGTATGGCTGATGAATCATCAGACGGAGACAATAACTAAAAATAGAAAGTTCATTATCAACTACTCTTGGGCCAGAAATAGGTTCCCTAGGTCGAATATTGACTCCTGTATGGCTGATGAATCATCAGACAAAGTCAAGAAGTATGTAATAAAAAAATTAAAGACTGAATATTCTTTGTCCAGAAATATGTTCATCAGTTCAATTATTCTCTCCTTTATGGCTGATGAATCATCAGACGGAGTCAATAAGTATGTATAAAAAAAGATCAAGAGTGAGTATTCTTTGGCCAGAAATATGTTCCTTAGGTCAAATATTGACTCCGGTATGGCTGACGAATCATCAGGCACAGTCAAAGAGTATGTATGAAAATGTTTATGTTCGAGGATTTGGACCAGAAATATGTTCAGTAGGTCAAATATCAACTCCTTTATGGGTGACGAACCATCTGAGGAGTAGATGAGAAGAAATAAAAAAAGTTCAATACTGAGCATTCTTTGGCCAGAAGTATGTTCATTAGGTCAAATATTGATTCCTGTATGGCTGATGAATCATCAGACGGAGTCAACAAGTATGTATAAAAAACTTCAAAACTGAGTATTCTTTGGCCAGAAATATGTTCATTAGGTCAAATATTGACTCCGGTATGGCTGACGAATCATCAGACGGAGACAATGACTAAAAATAGAAAGTTCATTATCAACTACTCTTGGGCCAGAAATATGTTCCCTAGGTCGAATATTGACTCCTGTATGGCTGATGAATCATCAGACAAAGTCAAGAAGTATGTAATAAAAAAATTAAAGACTGAATATTCTTTGTCCAGAAATATGTTCATCAGTTCAATTATTCACTCCTTTATGGCTGATGAATCATCAGACGGAGTCAATAAGTATGTATAAAAAAAAATCAAGACTGAGTATTCTTTGACCAGAAATATGTTCATTACGTCAAATATTGACTCCTGTATGGCTGACGAATCATCAGGTGGAGTCAATAAATATGTATGAAAAAGTTTATGATCGAGGACTCGGACCAGAAATATGTTCAATAGGTCAAATATCTACTCCTTTATGGGTGACGAACCATCTGAGGAGTAAATGAGAAGAAATAAAAAAAAGTTCAAGACTGAGTATTCTTTGGCCAGAAGTATGTTCAATAGGTCAAATATTGACTCCTGTATGGCTGATGAATCATCAGACGGAGACAATAACTAAAAATAGAAAGTTCATTATCAACTACTCTTGGGCCAGAAATAGGTTCCCTAGGTCGAATATTGACTCCTGTATGGCTGATGAATCATCAGACAAAGTCAAGAAATATGTAATAAAAAAATTAAAGACTGAATATTCTTTGTCCAGAAATATGTTCATCAGTTCAATTATTCACTCCTTTATGGCTGATGAATCATCAGACGGAGTCAATAAGTATGTATAAAAAAAATCAAGACTGCGTATTCTTTGGCCAGAAATATGCTCATTACGTCAAATATTGACTCCTGTATGGCTGACGAATCATCAGGTGGAGTCAATAAATATGTATGAAAAAGTTTATGATAGAGGACTCGGACCAGAAAAATGTTCAATAGGTCAAATATCGACTCCTTTATGGGTGACGAACCATCTGAGGAGTAAATGAGAAGAAATAAAAAAAGTTCAAGACTGAGTATTCTTTGGCCAGAAGTATGTTCATTAGGTCAAATATTGACTCCTGTATGGCTGATGAATCATCAGACGGAGACAATGACTAAAAATAGAAAGTTCATTATCAACTACTCTTGGGCCAGAAATATGTTCCCTAGGTCGAATATTGACTCCTGTATGGCTGATGAATCATCAGACAAAGTCAAGAAGTATGTAATAAAAAAATTAAAGACTGAATATTCTTTGTCCAGAAATATGTTCATCAGTTCAATTATTCACTCCTTTATGGCTGATGAATCATCAGACGGAGTCAATAAGTATGTATAAAAAAAGATCAAGAGTGAGTATTCTTTGGCCAGAAATATGTTCCTTAGGTCAAATATTGACTCCGGTATGGCTGACGAATCATCAGGCACAGTCAAAGAGTATGTATGAAAAAGTTTATGTTCGAGGATTTGGACCAGAAATATGTTCAGTAGGTCAAATATCAACTCCTTTATGGGTGACGAACCATCTGAGGAGTAGATGAGAAGAAATAAAAAAAAGTTCAATACTGAGCATTCTTTGGCCAGAAGTATGTTCATTAGGTAAAATATTGATTCCTGTATGGCTGATGAATCATCAGACGGAGTCAACAAGTATGTATAAAAAACTTCAAAACTGAGTATTCTTTGGCCAGAAATATGTTCATTAGGTCAAATATTGACTCCGGTATGGCTGACGAATCATCAGACGGAGATAATGACTAAAAATAAAAAGTTCATTATCAACTACTCTTGGGCCAGAAATACGTTCCCTAGGTCAAATATTGACTCCTGTATGGCTGATGAATCATCAGACAGAGTCAATAAGTATGTATAAAAAAAAATCAAGACTGAGTATTCTTTGACCAGAAATATGTTCATTATGTCAAATATTGACTCCTGTATGGCTGACGAATCATCAGGTGGAGTCAATAAATATGTATGAAAAAGTTTATGATCGAGGACTCGAACCAGAAATATGTTCAATAGGTCAAATATCTACTCCTTTATGGGTGACGAACCATCTGAGGAGTAAATGAGAAGAAATAAAAAAAAGTTCAAGACTGAGTATTCTTTGGCCAGAAGTATGTTCAATAGGTCAAATATTGACTCCTGTATGGCTGATGAATCATCAGACGGAGACAATAACTAAAAATAGAAAGTTCATTATCAACTACTCTTGGGCCAGAAATAGGTTCCCTAGGTCAAATATTGACTCCTGAATGGCTGATGAATCATCAGACAAAGTCAAGAAGTATGTAATAAAAAAATTAAAGACTGAATATTCTTTGTCCAGAAATATGTTCATCAGTTCAATTATTCACTCCTTTATGGCTGATGAATCATCAGACGGAGTCAATAAGTATGTATAAAAAAAGATCTAGACTGAGTATTCTTTGGCCAGAAACATGTTCCTTAGGTCAAATATTGACTCCGGTATGGCTGACGAATCATCAGGCGGAGTCAATAAGTAGGTATGAAAAAGTTCATGATCGAGGACACGGACCAAAAATATGTTCAATTGTTCAGATATCGACTCCTCTATGAGTGACGAATCATCAGACAGCGTCAATAAGTATGTATAAAAAACTTCAAGACTGAGTATTCTTTGGCCAGAAATATGTTCATTAGGTCAAATATTGACTCCGGTATGGCTGACGAATCATCAGGCGGAGTCAAAGAGTATGTATGAAAAAGTTTATGTTCGATGACTTGGACCAAAAATATGTTCAGTAGGTCAAATATCAACTCCTTTATGGGTGACGAACCATCTGAGGAGTAAATGAGAAGAAATAAAAAAAAGTTCAATACTGAGCATTCTTTGGCCAGAAATATGTTCATTAGGTCAAATATTGACTCCTTTATGGCTGATGAATCATCAGATGGAGTCAATAAGTATGTATAAAAAAAGATCAAGACTGAGTATTGTTTGGCCAGAAATATGTTCCTTAGGTCAAATATTGACTCCGGTATGGCTGAAGAATCATCAGGCGGAGTCAATAAGTATGTATGAAAAAGTTCATGATCGAGGACACGGACCAAAAATATGTTCCCTAGGTCAAATATTGACTCCTGTATGGCTGATGAATCATCAGACGGAGTCAATAAGTATGTATAAAAAAAAGTTCAAGACTGAGTATTCTTTGGCCAGAAGTATGTTCATTAGGTCAAATATTTACTCCTGTATGGCTGATGAATCATCAGACGGAGTCAATAAGTATGTATAAAAAAAGATCAAGAGTGAGTATTCTTTGGCCAGAAATATGTTCCTTAGGTCAAATATTGACTCCGGTATGGCTGACGAATCATCAGGCGGAGTCAATAAGTAGGTATGAAAAAGTTCATGATCGAGGACACGGACCAAAAATATGTTCAATTGGTCAAATATCGACTCCTCTATGAGTGACGAATCATCAGACAGAGTCAATAAGTATGTATAAAAAACTTCAAGACTGAGTATTCTTTGGCCAGAAATATGTTCATTAGGTCAAATATTGACTCCAGCATGGCTGACGAATCATCATGCGGAGTAAATAAGTATGTATGAAAAAGTTCATGATTGAGGACTCGGACCAGAAATATGTTCAATAGGTCAAATATCGACTCCTTTATGGGTGACGAAACATCAGAGAAGTAAATGAGAAGAAATAAAAAAAAAGTTCAAGACTGAGTATTCTTTGGCCAGAAGTATGTTCATTAGGTCAAATATTGACTCCTGTATGGCTGATGAATCATCAGACAAAGTCAAGAAGTATGTAATAAAAAAATTAAAGACTGAATATTCTTTGTCCAGAAATATGTTCATCAGTTCAATTATTCACTCCTTTATGGCTGATGAATTATCAGACGGTTTCAATATGTATAAAAAAAATCAAGACTGCGTATTCTTTGGCCAGAAATATGCTCATTACGTCAAATATTGACTCCTGTATGGCTGACGAATCATCAGGTGGAGTCAATAAATATGTATGAAAAAGTTTATGGTAGAGGACTCGGACCAGAAAAATGTTCAATAGGTCAAATATCGACTCCTTTATGGGTGATGAATCATCAGACGGAGACAATGACTAAAAATAGAAAGTTCATTATCAACTACTCTTGGGCCAGAAATATGTTCCATAGGTCGAATATTGACTCCTGTATGGCTGATGAATCATCAGACAAAGTCAAGAAGTATGTAATAAAAAAATTAAAGACTGAATATTCTTTGTCCAGAAATATGTTCATCAGTTCAATTATTCACTCCTTTATGGCTGATGAATCATCAGACGGAGTCAATAAGTATGTATAAAAAAAGATCAAGAGTGAGTATTCTTTGGCCAGAAATATGTTCCTTAGGTCAAATATTGACTCCAGTATGGCTGACGAATCATCAGGCACAGTCAAAGAGTATGTATGAAAAAGTTTATGTTCGAGGATTTGGACCAGAAATATGTTCAGTAGGTCAAATATCAACTCCTTTATGGGTGACGAACCATCTGAGGAGTAGATGAGAAGAAATAAAAAAAAGTTCAATACTGAGCATTCTTTGGCCAGAAGTATGTTCATTAGGTCAAATATTGATTCCTGTATGGCTGATGAATCATCAGACGGAGTCAACAAGTATGTATAAAAAACTTCAAAACTGAATATTCTTTGGCCAGAAATATGTTCATTAGGTCAAATATTGACTCCGGTATGGCTGACGAATCATCAGACGGAGATAATGACTAAAAATAGAAAGTTCATTATCAACTACTCTTGGGCCAGAAATAGGTTCCCTAGGTCAAATATTGACTCCTGGATGGCTGATGAATCATCAGACAAAGTCAAGAAGTATGTAATAAAAAAATTAAAGACTGAATATTCTTTGTCCAGAAATATGTTCATCAGTTCAATTATTCACTCCTTTATGGCTGATGAATCATCAGACGGAGTCAATAAGTAGGTATGAAAAAGTTCATGATCGAGGACACGGACCAAAAATATGTTCAATTGTTCAGATATCGACTCCTCTATGAGTGACGAATCATCAGACAGAGTAAATAAGTATGTATAAAAAACTTCAAGACTGAGTATTCTTTGGCCAGAAATATGTTCATTAGGTCAAATATTGACTCCGTTATGGCTGACGAATCATCAGTCGGAGTCAATAAGTAGGTATGAAAAAGTTCATGATCGAGGACACGGACTAGAAATATGTTCAGTAGGTCAAATATCAACTCCTTTATGGGTGACGAACCATCTGAGGAGTAAATGAGAAGAAATAAAAAAAGTTCAATACTGAGCATTCTTTGTCCATAAGTATGTTCATTAGGTCAAATATTGATTCCTGTATGGCTGATGAATCATCAGACGGAGTCAATAAGTATGTATAAAAAAAGATCAAGAGTGAGTATTCTTTGGCCAGAAATATGTTCCTTAGGTCACATATTGACTCCAGTATGGCTGACGAATCATCAGGCAGAGTCAATAAGTATGTATGAAAAAGTTCATGATCGAGGACACGGACCAAAAATATGTTCAATTGGTCAAATATCGACTCCTCTATGAGTGATCAATCATCAGACAGAGTCAATAAGTATGTATAAAAAACTTCAAGACTGAGTATTCTTTGGCCAGAAATATGTTCATTACGTCAAATATTGACTCCTGTATGGCTGACGAATCATCAGGTGGAGTCAATAAATATGTATGAAAAAGTTTATGATCGAGGACTCGGACCAGAAATATGTTCAATAGGTCAAATATCTACTCCTTTATGGGTGACGAACCATCTGAGGAGTAAATGAGAAGAAATAAAAAAAAGTTCAAGACTGAGTATTCTTTGGCCAGAAGTATGTTCAATAGGTCAAATATTGACTCCTGTAGGGCTGATGAATCATCAGACGGAGACAATGACTAAAAATAGAAAGTTCATTATCAACTACTCTTGGGCCAGAAATAGGTTCCCTAGGTCAAATATTGACTCCTGGATGGCTGATGAATCATCAGACAAAGTCAAGAAGTATGTAATAAAAAAATTAAAGACTGAATATTCTTTGTCCAGAAATATGTTCATCAGTTCAATTATTCACTCCTTTATGGCTGATGAATCATCAGACGGAGTCAATAAGTAGGTATGAAAAAGTTCATGATCGAGGACACGGACCAAAAATATGTTCAATTGTTCAGATATCGACTCCTCTATGAGTGACGAATCATCAGACAGAGTAAATAAGTATGTATAAAAAACTTCAAGACTGAGTATTCTTTGGCCAGAAATATGTTCATTAGGTCAAATATTGACTCCGTTATGGCTGACGAATCATCAGTCGGAGTCAATAAGTAGGTATGAAAAAGTTCATGATCGAGGACACGGACTAGAAATATGTTCAGTAGGTCAAATATCAACTCCTTTATGGGTGACGAACCATCTGAGGAGTAAATGAGAAGAAATAAAAAAAGTTCAATACTGAGCATTCTTTGTCCATAAGTATGTTCATTAGGTCAAATATTGATTCCTGTATGGCTGATGAATCATCAGACGGAGTCAATAAGTACGTATAAAAAAAGATCAAGAGTGAGTATTCTTTGGCCAGAAATATGTTCCTTAGGTCACATATTGACTCCAGTATGGCTGACGAATCATCAGGCAGAGTCAATAAGTATGTATGAAAAAGTTCATGATCGAGGACACGGACCAAAAATATGTTCAATTGGTCAAATATCGACTCCTCTATGAGTGATCAATCATCAGACAGAGTCAATAAGTATGTATAAAAAACTTCAAGACTGAGTATTCTTTGGCCAGAAATATGTTCATTAGGTCAAATATTGACTCCTTTATGGCTGATGAATCATCAGATGGAGTCAATAAGTATGTATAAAAAAAGATCAAGACTGAGTATTGTTTGGCCAGAAATATGTTCCTTAGGTCAAATATTGACTCCGGTATGGCTGACGAATCATCAGGCGGAGTCAATAAGTAGGTATGAAAAAGTTCATGATCGAGGACACGGACCAAAAATATGTTCCCTAGGTCATATATTGACTCCTGTATGGCTGATTAATCATCAGACGGAGTCAATAAGTATGTATAAAAAAAGATCAAGAGTGAGTATTCTTTGGCCAGAAATATGTTCCTTAGGTCAAATATTGACTCCGGTATGGCTGACGAATCATCAGACAGAGTCAATAAGTATGTATAAAAAAGTTCACAATCGAGGACACGGACCAAAAATGTGTTCAATTAGTCAAATATCGACTCCTCTATGAGTGACGAATCATCAGAGAGTCAATAAGTATGTATGAAAAAGTTCATGATTGAGGACTCGGACCAGAAATATGTTCAATAGGTCAAATATCGACTCCTTTATGGGTGACGAAACATCAGAGGAGTAAATGAGAAGAAATAAAAAAAAGTTCAAGACTGAGTATTCTATGGCCAGAAGTATGTTCATTAGGTCAAATATTTACTCCTGTATGGCTGATGATTCATCAAACAAAGTCAATAATTAGGTATTAAAAAAGTTCAGGACTGAGTATTCTTTGGCCAGAAATTTGTTCATTAGGTCACATTTTGACTCCTGTATGTCTGATGAATTATCAGGAGGAGTCAATAAGTATGTATAAAAAATTCAATTTTGAGTATTCTTTGGCCAGAGCTATGTTCATTAGGTCAAATATTGACTCCTGTATGGCTGACAAATCATCAGACAAAGTCAAGAAATGTATATTAAAAAAATTAAAGACTGAGTATTCTTTGGCCAGAAATATGTTTATTAGGTCAAATATTGACTCCTGTATGGCTGATGAATCATCAGATGGAGACAATGACTAAAAATAGAAAGTTCATTATCAACTACTCTTGGGCCAGAAATATGTTCCCTAGGTCAAATATTGACTCCTGTATGACTGATGAATCATCAGACGGAGTCAATAAGTGTGTATAAAAAAAAATCAAGACTGAGTATTCTTTGGCCAGAAATATGTTCATTACGTCAAATATTGACTCCGGTATGGCTGACGAATCATCAGGTGGAGTCAATAAATATGTATGAAAAAGTTTATGATCGAGGACTCGGACCAGAAATATGTTCAATAGGTCAAATATCGACTCCTTTATGGGTGACGAAACATCAGAGGAGTAAATGAGAAGAAATAAAAAAAAGTTCAAGACTGAGTATTCTTTGGCCAGAAGTATGTTCATTAGGTCAAATATTTACTCCTGTATGGCTGATGAATCATCAGACGGAGTCAATAAGTATGTATAAAAAAAGATCAAGAGTGAGTATTCTTTGGCCAGAAATATGTTCCTTAGGTCAAATATTGACTCCGGTATGGCTGACGAATCATCAGGCAGAGTCAATAAGTATGTATGAAAAAGTTCATGATCGAGGACACGGACCAAAAATATGTTCAATTGGTCAAATATCGACTCCTCTATGAGTGACAAATCATCAGACAGAATCAATAAGTATGTATAAAAAACTTCAATACTGAGTATTCTTTGGCCAGAAATATGTTCATTAGGTCAAATATTGACTCTGGTATGGCTGACGAATCATCAGGCGGAGTCAAAGAGTATGTATGAAAAAGTTTATGTTCGAGGACGTGGACCAGAAATATGTTCATTAGGTCAAATATCAACTCCTTTATGGGTGACGAACCATCTGAGGAGTAAATGAGAAGAAATTAAAAAAGTTCAATACTGAGCATTCTTTGGCCAGAAGTATGTTCATTAGGTCAAATATTGACTCTTGTATGGCTGATGAATCATCAGACGGAGTCAACAAGTATGTATAAAAAAACTTCAAAACTGAGTATTCTTTGGCCAGAAATATGTTCATTAGGTCAAATATTGACTCCGGTATGGCTGACGAATCATCATGCGGAGTCAATAAGTATGTATGAAAAAGTTCATGATTGAGGACTCGGACCAGAAATATGTTCAATCGGTCAAATATCGACTCCTTTGTGGGTGACGAAACATCAGAGGAGTAAATGAGAAGAAATAAAAAAAAGTTAAAGACTGATTATTCTTTGGCCAGAAGTATGTTCATTAGGTCAAATATTTACTCCTGTATGGCTGATGATTCATCAGACAAAGTCAAGAAGTATATATTAAAAAAATTAAAGACTTGAGTACTCTTTGGTCAGAAATATGTTCATTAGGTCAAATATTGACTCCTTTATGGCTGATGAATCATCAGACGGAGACAATGACTAAAAATAGAAAGTTCATTATCAACTACTCTTGGGCCAGAAATATGTTCCCTAGGTCAAATATTGACTCCTGTATGGCTGACGAACCATTTTAAGTATGTAATAAAAAAATTAAAGACTGAATATTCTTTGGCCAGAAATATGTTCATTATGTCAAATATTGAAACTATATGCCTGCTGTATCAACAGAAGGCGTCAAAGAGTATGTCTAAAATTTCAAGACTGAGTATTCTTTGGCCAGAAATATGTTCATTAGGTCAAATATCGACTCCTTTATGGGTGACGAACCATCAGAGGACTAAATGAGAAGAAAGAAGAAAAAGTTCAAGTATTCTTTGGCCAGAAGTATGTTCATTAGGTCAAATTTTGACTCCTGTTTGGTTGACATATCATCAGACGGAGTCAATGACTAAAAATAGAAAGTTCATGATCGACTGCTCTTGGGCCAGAAATTACTGAGAAATACTATATGCCTGCAGTATCAACAGAAGTAAAAGAGTATGTCTAAAATTTCAAGACTGAGTATTCTTTGGCCAGAAGTATGTTCATTAGGTCATAAATATTTCATATAATTCATGATTGACTACTTTTGTGCCAGAAATATGTCTATAAGGTCCAATATTGACAACTATATGCCTGCTAGATCATCAGAAGGCGTCAAGGAGTATTTATAGAAAGTTTATGACCGAGGACTCGGACCAGAAATATGTTCTATTGAATTGTTCAATATAAATATGGACTCCTGTATGGCTGACGAATTATCAGACAGACTCAATAAGTATGTATAAATAAATTCAAGACAGTATTCTTTGGACAGTAGTTTATGACCGAGGACTCGGACCAGAAATATGTTCAATAAAAATATGGACTCCCTTATCGCTGATGAATTATCAGACAGTCTCAATAAGTATGTATAAAAAAATTCAAGACAGTATTTTTTGGCCAAAAATATGTTCAGTAGGTGAAATATTGACTCATGTATGTATGAATCAACAGAGGAAGTCAATAAGTATGTATAAAAAAGTTCAAGACCAGAAATATGTTCATTTGGTCAAATATTGACTATTGTCTAATAAAGTTTAAGATCGACTACTAACAGAAGTAGTCATTATGTCTAAAAAACATTCAAGATTGACTACTTTTTGGCCCGATAAATGTCCATTAGGTCAAATATGCACTACTGTATGGCTGAGATATAATCAGGAGTCAGTGAGTTGAAATAGAAAGTTCATAATCAACGACTCATGTTCCTGAAATTTATACAGTACAACAAATATAGACTACTGTCTTTCTGGTCTACCATCAGAAGTGATGATTGACAATGTACAGAAAGTTAATGATCCAGGGCACTTTTGCTAGAAATATGTTCAGTATGTCAAATGTGGACTTCTCTATGGCTGATGTAACATTCGAAAATATAGGTCCAGATATATGTCCATAAGGTCAAATATAGACTTTTGAGTGGCTGAGGTAACATCATCAGGAGTCATTGAGTATAGTATAAAAAGTTCATGATCTTTTGCCAAAAATATATTCAATAGGTCAAATGTATGTAGTCAATGAATATGTATATAAAGTTCAAGTTCTAAGACTGTTTACGCAAGCAATTTTGTCCATTAGCTCAAATATGGACTACTTTTGGTTGATGTATCTTCAGGAGTCAATGTGTGCTAGAACTATGTTGAGTTGGATAAAATGTGATCTACTGTCTGTCTGTTGTAACATCAGATGTATTCTATTACTCTATGTAGAAAGGAGTACACTTATGTTCATGTTCAGTAGTTCACACATGGACTTCTGTATGTCTTATGTACTGTAACATCAGAACAATGCAGTATGTATAAGAAAGTTCATGATCTACAAATCTTGGACTATAAATAAGTACAACAGGTCAAATATGGCATGCCAACATAATATACTAACTATTGCAGCTATGTGAGCTATGCACTGCAATAATAGGACAGTTGTTTCTTCATTACTCAACCAAGTGAGTTACTTCTTCTATGCATTGTATATTTTACATATGTAATCTCTTCATTTATTTCTCTTTGTTTACAATGGATTTAGTTTGTTGTGTTATGAAATGCAATGAAGCCGCATAATTCATGTGTTATTCTTAAATGCACAACAGAGTAACTTGGTACTTGTTTGCAATGCCATGCAAAAGCGCATATGTGCAGTTGAAGAATAACTTATAAGTTATGTACTTGTTGCGTTGCAGTGCAAGTGCGTTGCTTTTTATCGACTTATTCTGTTGTGCATTGGAGTTAATATGTGTGCTTTCAAAGAGATAACACGCAACACATTAGATTTATCATTCCATTGCGTAAAACCTTATTCCGTTTTACATTAGAGAATGACATGAAATATACACTTTTTCATTGTATTGCATGCAAGAACTAACTAACGTAGTGCATTAAAGAGTTAACACATGTGTTTTTACATTGCTTTGCAAACATAACCTGACTTTATGGGCTTTTGCATTGTAGAATGACACGATGACACTTGTTGAAATACAATGCATTCAAGAACTAACTCATTCCGGTTGTGCTTTGAAAAGTTAACTTGTGTGCTGTTGAAGAGATAACATAGAATTGCAAGAAGTTCTAATGTATTCCTCTGTGCATTCGACAATACATAACGTGTTATCCATTGCTTTGCACACGACAACTAACTTATTCTTTTGTGTATTATAACACGAGCCTTTGCATAGACGATGCATTATAAAAAAATGCATACAACTAACTATTCATTAAGTTAACATAATGTGAAGTTGCATTGCACATACGATCCATCGTTGTGCAATTGAAGAATAACAGATAAGCTTATGCACTTCCTGTTCATTGAAAAGTTAGCATTGTATGCTGTTGAAAAAATGACACGTAACATTTGATTTGGAATTGCATTGCTTACAATGGAACTCATTCCATTTTGCACTTAAGAATGACATATGAAGAATAAGTTATGCGCTTATTTTGTTTTGTTGTATTGTATAGAAGAACTAATTCAATAACACAAGACTAACACATACAATAAAACAACAAAAAACCAACTACTAACTTCCGTTTAGTTCGAAGATATGAATCATAGACAGTATCATTACAATGCATAGGAGGTCTAACTATGCATTTGGTTGTGCAATGAAAAGATTACATATGTGCTGCTGCAGTGCCTAGCGCACCGGACCTATCATCGTGCAATAAAGAATCACATATAAGTTATTCTTGTGCATTGCACATACTCCCTGTGCATTGAAGAGTTAATATATATGGTGTTAAAGAGATACGTTGAATTGCATGTGCATTGCATCTTCTGTGCACTTAAAAGACATAAAATAACATATGCGTTTAACTTTTATTGACTTTTGCATTGAAGAATGACACTTGAAACCTTGATTAATTACTTTGTACATTGAAGAGATTACACATCGCATATGTGCTGCATTGCATTGCATACACGATCACTAACTTATCGTGTGTGCTGTTGCAAAAAGCCCGTGTTACATGTTATCTCTTCGACATACAACGGAATGAGTTAGTTGTTTTATGGACAAGAAAGCGCATTTTATTTGTCATTTTTAAATACGCATCTGAATAATTCAGTTCTTGTGTATATGCAATGCATTGCAAAAGCGCATATATATGTTACGTCTCTTCAGTGCAGAAAGGAATGTTAGCTCTTGTGTGCAATGCAATGAAACGGATTGTCTCATGTGTCATTCGGTGCAAAAGTCAATAAAAGTCAGGTCATGTATGCAATGCATGTAACGCATATGTGCACCTGAAGTTTAACATAAGCTGTGCACTTGTTTCGTTGGCTTGTATTCAAGAACTAACTCATTCCGTGCTTTGAAAAACAACATATAAATTTGTATATCGAAGATATAACGTGAGAATTTTACATTGCAATGCATAAAGATCTACTCATTTTGTTTTGCAATGAAGAGATAAAATATGTGCAACGAAGAATAACATATAAGCTCTATGTCCTTGTTGAATTACAGTGCATTCAAGAACTAAGTCATTCCGGCTGTGCTTTGAAAAGTTAAAGTGTGTGCTGTTGAAGAGGTAACATAGAATTGCAAGTTCTAATGTAATTCCTCTGTGCATTTAATCGACTATACACTACCCTGGATCGTAAGTGCCATGCAATGCACAAGCAAGTTAACTCTTCACCACTCACAGCGTAATGACTTAGTTCTTGTAATGCACCTCAAAGCAACAAGTGCATAGCTTAAGTTATTCTTCAATTGCATTACAATTGCATTACATATGTGAAGTACAAGCATAGCATATATATTATTCTTGATTCCACGATGATAGGACCAGTGCGCAAAATGGACTACAGCACATTTATAATCTGCAATGTAATGCAAAATGCTCGTGTTACATGTTTATCTTCGCTATACAACGAAATTACCTGTTTTATGCAATGCTATGAAAAAAGCCATATTACCTGTAATTCTTTAACACACACCTTAAGCAGTTAGTTATTGTATACAATGCAAGTAAATAACATATTTTATTCTTCAATTGCACAACGTTGGGTCGTATATGAAATGCAATGCAACAGCACATGTCATCTTAATGTAATGCATTGCATTAATTATAATGCATCTTCTATGCACTGCAAATGCAAAGGTTCATATTATCTCTTCAATATTTTGTATGCTATGCAATGCGATAGCACTAGATGTTATCTCTTGAATAGCACATATGTTAAGTCTTCACCACTCACAGCGTAATGACTTAGTTCTTGTAATGCACCTCAAAGCAACAAGTGCATAGCTTAGGTTATTCTTCAATTGCATTACAATTGCATTACATATGTGAAGTACAAGCATAGCATATATATTATTCTTGATTCCACGATGATAGGACCAGTGCGCAAAATGGACTACAGCACATTTATAATCTGCAATGTAATGCAAAATGCTCCGTGTTACATGTTTATCTTCGCTATAAAACGAAATTACCTGTTTTATGCAATGCTATGAAACAAGCCATATTACCTGTAATTCTTTAACACACACCTTAAGCAGTTAGTTGTTGTATACAATGCAAGTACATAACATATTTTATTCTTCAATTGCACAACGTTGGGTCGTATATGAAATGCAATGCAACAGCACTTGTTATCTTAATGCACTGCATTATAATGCATCTTCTATGCATTGCAATGCAAAGGTTCATATTAACTCTTCAATATTTTGTATGCAAAGCAATGTGATAGCACTAGATGTTATCTCTTAAACAGCACATATGTTAAGTCTTCACCACTCACAGCGGAATGAGTTAGTTCTTGTAATGCACCTCAAAGCAACAAGTGCATAGCTTAAGGTTATTCTTCAATTGCATTACAATTGCATACATATGTGAAGTACAAGCATAGCATATATATTATTCTTGATTCCACGATGATAGGACCAGTGCGCAAAATGGACTACAGCACATTTATAATCTGCAATGTAATGCAAAATGCTCGTGTTACATGTTTATCTTCGCTATACAACGAAATTAGTTGTTCTATGCAATGCTATGAAAAAAGCCATATTACCTGTAATTCTTTAACACACACCTTAAGCAGTTAGTTATTGTATACAATGCAAGTACATAATATATTTTATTCTTCAATTGCACAACGTTGGGTCGTATATGAAATGCAATGCAACAGCACATGTCATCTTAATGTAATGCATAGCATTAATTATAATGCATCTTCTATGCATTGCAAATGCAAAGGTTCATATTATCTCTTCAATATTTTGTATGCTATGCAATGCGATAGCACTAGATGTTATCTCTTGAACAGCACATATGTTAAATCTTCACCACTCATAGCGTAATGACTTAGTTCTTGTAATGCACCTCAAAGCAACAAGTGCATAGCTTAGGTTATTCTTCAATTGCATTACAATTGCATTACATATGTGAAGTACAAGCATAGCATATATATTATTCTTGATTCCACGATGATAGGACCAGTGCGCAAAATGGACTACAGCACATTTATAATCTGCAATGTAATGCAAAATGCTCGTGTTACATGTTTATCTTCGCTATACAACGAAATTAGTTGTTTTATGCAATGCTGTGAAAAAAGCCATATTACCTGTTATTCTTTAACACACACCTTTAAGAGTTAGTTATTGTATACAATGCAAGTACATAACATATTTTATTCTTCAATTGCACAACGTTGGGTCGTATATGAAATGCAATGCAACAGCACATGTCACCTTAAAGTAATGCATTGCATTAATTATAATGCATCTTCTATGCATTGCAAATACAAAGGTTCATATTATCTCTTCAATATTTTGTATGCTATGCAATGCGATAGCACTAGATGTTATCTCTTGAACAGCACATAGTTAACCCTTCACCACACACAGCGGAATGAGTTAGTTCTTGTAATGCACCTCAAAGCAACAAGTGCATAGCTTAAGTTATTCTTCAATTGCATTACAATTGCATTACATATGTGAAGTACAAGCATAGCATATATATTATTCTTGATTCCACGATGATAGGACCAGTGCACAAAATGGACTACAGCACATTTATAATCTGCAATGTAATGCAAAATGGTCGTGTTACATGTTTATCTTCGCTATACAACGAAATTACCTGTTTTATGCAATGCTATGAAACAAGCCATCTTACCTGTAATTCTTTAACACACACCTTAAGCAGTTAGTTATTGTATACAATGCAAGTACATAATGTATTTTATTCTTCAATTGCACAACGATGGGTCGTATATGAAATGCAATGCAACAGCACATGTCATCTTAATGTAATGCATTGCATTAAATATAATGCATCTTCTATGCATTGCAAATGCAAAGGTTCATATTATCTCTTCAATATTTTGTATGCTATGCAATGCGATAGCACTAGATGTTATCTCTTGAACAGCACATATGTTAAATCTTCACCACTCACAGCGTAATGACTTAGTTCTTGTAATGCACCTCAAAGCAACAAGTGCATAGCTTAGGTTATTCTTCAATTGCATTACATATGTGAAGTACAAGCATAGCATATATATTATTCTTGATTCCACGATGATAGGACCAGTGCGCAAAATGGACTACAGCACATTTATAATCTGCAATGTAATGCAAAATGCTCGTGTTACATGTTTATCTTCGCTATACAACGAAATTAGTTGTTTTATGCAATGCTGTGAAAAAAGCCATATTACCTGTTATTCTTTAACACACACCTTTAGGAGTTAGTTATTGTATACAATGCAAGTACATAACATATTTTATTCTTCAATTGCACAACGTTGGGTCGAATATGAAATGCAATGCAACAGCACATGTAACCTTAAAGTAATGCATTGCATTAATTATAATGCATCTTCTATGCATTGCAAATACAAAGGTTCATATTAACTCTGCAATATTTTGTATGCTATGCAATGCGATAGCACTAGATGTTATCTCTTGAATAGCACATAGTTAACTCTTCACCACTCACAGCGGAATGAGTTAGTTCTTGTAATGCACCTCAAAGCAACAAGTGCATAGCTTAGGTTATTCTTCAATTGCATTACAATTGCATACATATGTGAAGTATAAGCATAGCATATATATTATTCTTGATTCCACGATGATAGGACCAGTGCGCAAAATGGACTACAGCACATTTATAATCTGCAATGTAATGCAAAATGGTCGTGTTACATGTTTATCTTCGCTATACAACGAAATTACCTGTTTTATGCAATGCTATGAAACAAGCCATATTACCTGTAATTCTTTAACACACACCTTAAGCAGTTAGTTGTTGTATACAATGCAAGTACATAACATATTTTATTCTTCAATTGCACAACGTTGGGTCGTATATGAAATGCAATGCAACAGCAGTTGTGATCTTAATGCACTGCATTATAATGCATCTTCTATGCATTGCAATGCAAAGGTTCATATTAACTCTTCAATATTTTGTATGCAAAGCAATGTGATAGCACTAGATGTTATCTCTTAAACAGCACATATGTTAAGTCTTCAGCACTCACAGCGGAATGAGTTAGTTCTTGTAATGCACCTCAAAGCAACAAGTGCATAGCTTAGGTTATTCTTCAATTGCATTACAATTGCATACATATGTGAAGTACAAGCATAGCATATATATTATTCTTGATTCCACGATGATAGGACCAGTGCGCAAAATGGACTACAGCACATTTATAATCTGCAATGTATTGCAAAATGCTCGTGTTACATGATTATCTTCGCTATACAACGAAATTAGTTGTTTTATGCAATGCTATGAAAAAAGCCATATTACCTGTAATTCTTTAACACACACCTTAAGCAGTTAGTTATTGTATACAATGCAAGTACATAATGTATTTTATTCTTCAATTGCACAACGATGGGTCGTATATGAAATGCAATGCAACAGCACATGTCATCTTAATGTAATGCATTGCATTAATTATAATGCATCTTCTATGCACTGCAAATGCAAAGGTTCATATTATCTCTTCAATATTTTGTATGCTATGCAATGCGATAGCACTAGATGTTATCTCTTGAACAGCACATATGTTAAGTCTTCACCACTCACAGCGTAATGACTTAGTTCTTGTAATGCACCTCAAAGCAACAAGTGCATAGCTTAGGTTATTCTTCAATTGCATTACAATTGCATTACATATGTGAAGTACAAGCATAGCATATATATTATTCTTGATTCCACGATGATAGGACCAGTGCACAAAATGGACTACAGCACATTTATAATCTGCAATGTAATGCAAAATGATCGTGTTACATGTTTATCTTCGCTATACAACGAAATTAGTTGTTTTATGCAATGCTGTGAAAAAAGCCATATTACCTGTTATTCTTTAACACACACCTTTAGGAGTTAGTTATTGTATACAATGCAAGTACATAACATATTTTATTCTTCAATTGCACAACGTTGGGTCGAATATGAAATGCAATGCAACAGCACATGTAACCTTAAAGTAATGCATTGCATTAATTATAATGCATCTTCTATGCATTGCAAATACAAAGGTTCATATTAACTCTGCAATATTTTGTATGCTATGCAATGCGATAGCACTAGATGTTATCTCTTGAATAGCACATAGTTAACTCTTCACCACTCACAGCGGAATGAGTTACTTCTTGTAATGCACCTCAAAGCAACAAGTGCATAGCTTAGGTTATTCTTCAATTGCATTACAATTGCATACATATGTGAAGTACAAGCATAGCATATATATTATTCTTGATTCCACGATGATAGGACCAGTGCGCAAAATGGACTACAGCACATTTATAATCTGCAATGTAATGCAAAATGCTCGTGTTACATGTTTATCTTCGCTATACAACGAAATTAGTTGTTTTTTGCAATGCTATGAAAAAAGTCATATTACCTGTTATTCTTTAACACACACCTTTAGGAGTTAGTTATTATATACAATGCAAGTACATAACATATTTTATTCTTCAATTGCACAACGTTGGGTCGTATATGAAATGCAATGCAACAGCACTTGTTATCTTAATGCACTGCATTATAATGCATCTTCTATGCATTGCAATGCAAAGGTTCATATTAACTCTTCAATATTTTGTATGCAAAGCAATGTGATAGCACTAGATGTTATCTCTTAAACAGCACATATGTTAAGTCTTCACCACTCACAGCGGAATGAGTTAGTTCTTGTAATGCACCTCAAAGCAACAAGTGCATAGCTTAGGTTATTCTTCAATTGCATTACAATTGCATACATATGTGTAGTACAAGCATAGCATATATATTATTCTTGATTCCACGACGATAGGACCAGTGCGCAAAATGGACTACAGCACATTTATAATCTGCAATGTATTGCAAAATGCTCGTGTTACATGATTATCTTCGCTATACAACGAAATTAGTTGTTTTATGCAATGCTATGAAAAAAGCCATATTACCTGTAATTCTTTAACACACACCTTAAGCAGTTAGTTATTGTATACAATGCAAGTACATAATGTATTTTATTCTTCAATTGCACAACGATGGGTCGTATATGAAATGCAATGCAACAGCACATGTCATCTTAATGTAATGCATTGCATTAATTATAATGCAGCTTCTATGCATTGCAAATGCAAAGGTTCATATTATCTCTTCAATATTTTGTATGCTATGCAATGCGATAGCACTAGATGTTATCTCTTGAACAGCACATATGTTAAATCTTCACCACTCACAGCGTAATGACTTAGTTCTTGTAATGCACCTCAAAGCAACAAGTGCATAGCTTAGGTTATTCTTCAATTGCATTACATATGTGAAGTACAAGCATAGCATATATATTATTCTTGATTCCACGATGATAGGACCAGTGCGCAAAATGGACTACAGCACATTTATAATCTGCAATGTAATGCAAAATGCTCGTGTTACATGTTTATCTTCGCTATACAACGAAATTAGTTGTTTTATGCAATGCTGTGAAAAAAGCCATATTACCTGTTATTCTTTAACACACACCTTTAGGAGTTAGTTATTGTATACAATGCAAGTACATAACATATTTTATTCTTCAATTGCACAACGTTGGGTCGAATATGAAATGCAATGCAACAGCACATGTAACCCTAAAGTAATGCATTGCATTAATTATAATGCATCTTCTATGCATTGCAAATACAAAGGTTCATATTAACTCTGCAATATGTTGTATGCTATGCAATGCGATAGCACTAGATGTTATCTCTTGAATAGCACATAGTTAACTCTTCACCACTCACAGCGGAATGAGTTAGTTCTTGTAATGCACCTCAAAGCAACAAGTGCATTGCTTAGGTTATTCTTCAATTGCATTACAATTGCATACATATGTGAAGTATAAGCATAGCATATATATTATTCTTGATTCCACGATGATAGGACCAGTGCGCAAAATGGACTACAGCACATTTATAATCTGCAATGTAATGCAAAATGGTCGTGTTACATGTTTATCTTCGCTATACAACGAAATTACCTGTTTTATGCAATGCTATGAAACAAGCCATATTACCTGTAATTCTTTAACACACACCTTAAGCAGTTAGTTGTTGTATACAATGCAAGTACATAACATATTTTATTCTTCAATTGCACAACGTTGGGTCGTATATGAAATGCAATGCAACAGCACTTGTTATCTTAATGCACTGCATTATAATGCATCTTCTATGCATTGCAATGCAAAGGTTCATATTAACTCTTCAATATTTTGTATGCAAAGCAATGTGATAGCACTAGATGTTATCTCTTAAACAGCACATATGTTAAGTCTTCAGCACTCACAGCGGAATGAGTTAGTTCTTGTAATGCACCTCAAAGCAACAAGTGCATAGCTTAGGTTATTCTTCAATTGCATTACAATTGCATACATATGTGAAGTACAAGCATAGCATATATATTATTCTTGATTCCACGATGATAGGACCAGTGCGCAAAATGGACTACAGCACATTTATAATCTGCAATGTAATGCAAAATGCTCGTGTTACATGATTATCTTCGCTATACAACGAAATTAGTTGTTTTATGCAATGCTATGAAAAAAGCCATATTACCTGTAATTCTTTAACACACACCTTAAGCAGTTAGTTATTGTATACAATGCAAGTACATAATGTATTTTATTCTTCAATTGCACAACGATGGGTCGTATATGAAATGCAATGCAACAGCACATGTCATCTTAATGTAATGCATTGCATTAATTATAATGCATCTTCTATGCACTGCAAATGCAAAGGTTCATATTATCTCTTCAATATTTTGTATGCTATGCAATGCGATAGCACTAGATGTTATCTCTTGAACAGCACATATGTTAAGTCTTCACCACTCACAGCGTAATGACTTAGTTCTTGTAATGCACCTCAAAGCAACAAGTGCATAGCTTAGGTTATTCTTCAATTGCATTACAATTGCATTACATATGTGAAGTACAAGCATAGCATATATATTATTCTTGATTCCACGATGATAGGACCAGTGCGCAAAATGGACTACAGCACATTTATAATCTGCAATGTAATGCAAAATGCTCGTGTTACATGTTTATCTTCGCTATAAAACGAAATTACCTGTTTTATGCAATGCTATGAAACAAGCCATATTACCTGTAATTCTTTAACACACACCTTAAGCAGTTAGTTGTTGTATACAATGCAAGTACATAACATATTTTATTCTTCAATTGCACAACGTTGGGTCGTATATGAAATGCAATGCAACAGCACTTGTTATCTTAATGCACTGCATTATAATTCTTGTAATGCACCTCAAAGCAACAAGTGCATAGCTTAGGTTATTCTTCAATTGCATTACATATGTGAAGTACAAGCATAGCATATATATTATTCTTGATTCCACGATGATAGGACCAGTGCGCAAAATGGACTACAGCACATTTATAATCTGCAATGTAATGCAAAATGCTCGTGTTACATGTTTATCTTCGCTATACAACGAAATTAGTTGTTTTATGCAATGCTGTGAAAAAAGCCATATTACCTGTTATTCTTTAACACACACCTTTAGGAGTTAGTTATTGTATACAATGCAAGTACATAACATATTTTATTCTTCAATTGCACAACGTTGGGTCGAATATGAAATGCAATGCAACAGCACATGTAACCTTAAAGTAATGCATTGCATTAATTATAATGCATCTTCTATGCATTGCAAATACAAAGGTTCATATTAACTCTGCAATATTTTGTATGCTATGCAATGCGATAGCACTAGATGTTATCTCTTGAATAGCACATAGTTAACTCTTCACCACTCACAGCGGAATGAGTTAGTTCTTGTAATGCACCTCAAAGCAACAAGTGCATAGCTTAGGTTATTCTTCAATTGCATTACAATTGCATACATATGTGAAGTATAAGCATAGCATATATATTATTCTTGATTCCACGATGATAGGACCAGTGCGCAAAATGGACTACAGCACATTTATAATCTGCAATGTAATGCAAAATGGTCGTGTTACATGTTTATCTTCGCTATACAACGAAATTACCTGTTTTATGCAATGCTATGAAACAAGCCATATTACCTGTAATTCTTTAACACACACCTTAAGCAGTTAGTTGTTGTATACAATGCAAGTACATAACATATTTTATTCTTCAATTGCACAACGTTGGGTCGTATATGAAATGCAATGCAACAGCACTTGTTATCTTAATGCACTGCATTATAATGCATCTTCTATGCATTGCAATGCAAAGGTTCATATTAACTCTTCAATATTTTGTATGCAAAGCAATGTGATAGCACTAGATGTTATCTCTTAAACAGCACATATGTTAAGTCTTCAGCACTCACAGCGGAATGAGTTAGTTCTTGTAATGCACCTCAAAGCAACAAGTGCATAGCTTAGGTTATTCTTCAATTGCATTACAATTGCATACATATGTGAAGTACAAGCATAGCATATATATTATTCTTGATTCCACGATGATAGGACCAGTGCGCAAAATGGACTACAGCACATTTATAATCTGCAATGTAATGCAAAATGCTCGTGTTACATGTTTATCTTCGCTATACAACGAAATTAGTTGTTTTTTGCAATGCTATGAAAAAAGTCATATTACCTGTTATTCTTTAACACACACCTTTAGGAGTTAGTTATTATATACAATGCAAGTACATAACATATTTTATTCTTCAATTGCACAACGTTGGGTCGTATATGAAATGCAATGCAACAGCACTTGTTATCTTAATGCACTGCATTATAATGCATCTTCTATGCATTGCAATGCAAAGGTTCATATTAACTCTTCAATATTTTGTATGCAAAGCAATGTGATAGCACTAGATGTTATCTCTTAAACAGCACATATGTTAAGTCTTCACCACTCACAGCGGAATGAGTTAGTTCTTGTAATGCACCTCAAAGCAACAAGTGCATAGCTTAGGTTATTCTTCAATTGCATTACAATTGCATACATATGTGTAGTACAAGCATAGCATATATATTATTCTTGATTCCACGACGATAGGACCAGTGCGCAAAATGGACTACAGCACATTTATAATCTGCAATGTATTGCAAAATGCTCGTGTTACATGTTTATCTTCGCTATACAACGAAATTAGTTGTTTTATGCAATGCTATGAAAAAAGCCATATTACCTGTAATTCTTTAACACACACCTTAAGCAGTTAGTTATTGTATACAATGCAAGTACATAATATATTTTATTCTTCAATTGCACAACGTTGGGTCGTATATGAAATGCAATGCAACAGCACATGTCATCTTAATGTAATGCATTGCATTAATTATAATGCATCTTCTATGCATTGCAAATGCAAAGGTTCATATTATCTCTTCAATATTTTGTATGCTATGCAATGCGATAGCACTAGATGTTATCTCTTGAACAGCACATATGTTAAATCTTCACCACTCACAGCGTAATGACTTAGTTCTTGTAATGCACCTCAAAGCAACAAGTGCATAGCTTAAGTTATTCTTCAATTGCATTACAATTGCATTACATATGTGAAGTACAAGCATAGCATATATATTATTCTTGATTCCACGATGATAGGACCAGTGCGCAAAATGGACTACAGCACATTTATAATCTGCAATGTAATGCAAAATGCTCGTGTTACATGTTTATCTTCGCTATACAACGAAATTAATTGTTTTTTGCAATGCTATGAAAAAGTCATATTACCTGTTATTCTTTAACACACACCTTTAGGAGTTAGTTATTATATACAATGCAAGTACATAACATATTTTATTCTTCAATTGCACAACGTTGGGTCGTATATGAAATGCAATGCAACAGCACTTGTTATCTTAATGCACTGCATTATAATGCATCTTCTATGCATTGCAATGCAAAGGTTCATATTAACTCTTCAATATTTTGTATGCAAAGCAATGTGATAGCACTAGATGTTATCTCTTAAACAGCACATATGTTAAGTCTTCACCACTCACAGCGGAATGAGTTAGTTCTTGTAATGCACCTCAAAGCAACAAGTGCATAGCTTAGGTTATTCTTCAATTGCATTACAATTGCATACATATGTGAAGTATAAGCATAGCATATATATTATTCTTGATTCCACGATGATAGGACCAGTGCGCAAAATGGACTACAGCACATTTACAATCTGCAATGTAATGCAAAATGCTCGTGTTACATGTTTATCTTCGCTATACAACGAAATTAGTTGTTTTATGCAATGCTATGAAAAAAGCCATATTACCTGTAATTCTTTAACACACACCTTAAGCAGTTAGTTATTGTATACAATGCAAGTACATAATATATTTTATTCTTCAATTGCACAACGTTGGGTCGTATATGAAATGCAATGCAACAGCACATGTCATCTTAATGTAATGCATTGCATTAATTATAATGCATCTTCTATGCATTGCAAATGCAAAGGTTCATATTATCTCTTCAATATTTTGTATGCTATGCAATGCGATAGCACTAGATGTTATCTCTTGAACAGCACATATGTTAAATCTTCACCACTCACAGCGTAATGACTTAGTTCTTGTAATGCACCTCAAAGCAACAAGTGCATAGCTTAGGTTATTCTTCAATTGCATTACAATTGCATTACATATGTGAAGTACAAGCATAGCATATATATTATTCTTGATTCCACGATGATAGGACCAGTGCGCAAAATGGACTACAGCACATTTATAATCTGCAATGTAATGCAAAATGCTCGTGTTACATGTTTATCTTCGCTATACAACGAAATTAGTTGTTTTATGCAATGCTGTGAAAAAAGCCATATTACCTGTTATTCTTTAACACACACCTTTAGGAGTTAGTTATTGTATACAATGCAAGTACATAACATATTTTATTCTTCAATTGCACAACGTTGGGTCGAATATGAAATGCAATGCAACAGCACATGTAACCTTAAAGTAATGCATTGCATTAATTATAATGCATCTTCTATGCATTGCAAATACAAAGGTTCATATTAACTCTGCAATATTTTGTATGCTATGCAATGCGATAGCACTAGATGTTATCTCTTGAATAGCACATAGTTAACTCTTCACCACTCACAGCGGAATGAGTTAGTTCTTGTAATGCACCTCAAAGCAACAAGTGCATTGCTTAGGTTATTCTTCAATTGCATTACAATTGCATACATATGTGAAGTATAAGCATAGCATATATATTATTCTTGATTCCACGATGATAGGACCAGTGCGCAAAATGGACTACAGCACATTTATAATCTGCAATGTAATGCAAAATGGTCGTGTTACATGTTTATCTTCGCTATACAACGAAATTACCTGTTTTATGCAATGCTATGAAACAAGCCATATTACCTGTAATTCTTTAACACACACCTTAAGCAGTTAGTTGTTGTATACAATGCAAGTACATAACATATTTTATTCTTCAATTGCACAACGTTGGGTCGTATATGAAATGCAATGCAACAGCACTTGTTATCTTAATGCACTGCATTATAATGCATCTTCTATGCATTGCAATGCAAAGGTTCATATTAACTCTTCAATATTTTGTATGCAAAGCAATGTGATAGCACTAGATGTTATCTCTTAAACAGCACATATGTTAAGTCTTCAGCACTCACAGCGGAATGAGTTAGTTCTTGTAATGCACCTCAAAGCAACAAGTGCATAGCTTAGGTTATTCTTCAATTGCATTACAATTGCATACATATGTGAAGTACAAGCATAGCATATATATTATTCTTGATTCCACGATGATAGGACCAGTGCGCAAAATGGACTACAGCACATTTATAATCTGCAATGTAATGCAAAATGCTCGTGTTACATGATTATCTTCGCTATACAACGAAATTAGTTGTTTTATGCAATGCTATGAAAAAAGCCATATTACCTGTAATTCTTTAACACACACCTTAAGCAGTTAGTTATTGTATACAATGCAATACATAATGTATTTTATTCTTCAATTGCACAACGATGGGTCGTATATGAAATGCAATGCAACAGCACATGTCATCTTAATGTAATGCATTGCATTAATTATAATGCATCTTCTATGCACTGCAAATGCAAAGGTTCATATTATCTCTTCAATATTTTGTATGCTATGCAATGCGATAGCACTAGATGTTATCTCTTGAACAGCACATATGTTAAGTCTTCACCACTCACAGCGTAATGACTTAGTTCTTGTAATGCACCTCAAAGCAACAAGTGCATAGCTTAGGTTATTCTTCAATTGCATTACAATTGCATTACATATGTGAAGTACAAGCATAGCATATATATTATTCTTGATTCCACGATGATAGGACCAGTGCGCAAAATGGACTACAGCACATTTATAATCTGCAATGTAATGCAAAATGCTCGTGTTACATGTTTATCTTCGCTATAAAACGAAATTACCTGTTTTATGCAATGCTATGAAACAAGCCATATTACCTGTAATTCTTTAACACACACCTTAAGCAGTTAGTTGTTGTATACAATGCAAGTACATAACATATTTTATTCTTCAATTGCACAACGTTGGGTCGTATATGAAATGCAATGCAACAGCACTTGTTATCTTAATGCACTGCATTATAATTCTTGTAATGCACCTCAAAGCAACAAGTGCATAGCTTAGGTTATTCTTCAATTGCATTACATATGTGAAGTACAAGCATAGCATATATATTATTCTTGATTCCACGATGATAGGACCAGTGCGCAAAATGGACTACAGCACATTTATAATCTGCAATGTAATGCAAAATGCTCGTGTTACATGTTTATCTTCGCTATACAACGAAATTAGTTGTTTTATGCAATGCTGTGAAAAAAGCCATATTACCTGTTATTCTTTAACACACACCTTTAGGAGTTAGTTATTGTATACAATGCAAGTACATAACATATTTTATTCTTCAATTGCACAACGTTGGGTCGAATATGAAATGCAATGCAACAGCACATGTAACCTTAAAGTAATGCATTGCATTAATTATAATGCATCTTCTATGCATTGCAAATACAAAGGTTCATATTAACTCTGCAATATTTTGTATGCTATGCAATGCGATAGCACTAGATGTTATCTCTTGAATAGCACATAGTTAACTCTTCACCACTCACAGCGGAATGAGTTAGTTCTTGTAATGCACCTCAAAGCAACAAGTGCATAGCTTAGGTTATTCTTCAATTGCATTACAATTGCATACATATGTGAAGTATAAGCATAGCATATATATTATTCTTGATTCCACGATGATAGGACCAGTGCGCAAAATGGACTACAGCACATTTATAATCTGCAATGTAATGCAAAATGGTCGTGTTACATGTTTATCTTCGCTATACAACGAAATTACCTGTTTTATGCAATGCTATGAAACAAGCCATATTACCTGTAATTCTTTAACACACACCTTAAGCAGTTAGTTGTTGTATACAATGCAAGTACATAACATATTTTATTCTTCAATTGCACAACGTTGGGTCGTATATGAAATGCAATGCAACAGCACTTGTTATCTTAATGCACTGCATTATAATGCATCTTCTATGCATTGCAATGCAAAGGTTCATATTAACTCTTCAATATTTTGTATGCAAAGCAATGTGATAGCACTAGATGTTATCTCTTAAACAGCACATATGTTAAGTCTTCACCACTCACAGCGGAATGAGTTAGTTCTTGTAATGCACCTCAAAGCAACAAGTGCATAGCTTAGGTTATTCTTCAATTGCATTACAATTGCATACATATGTGAAGTACAAGCATAGCATATATATTATTCTTGATTCCACGATGATAGGACCAGTGCGCAAAATGGACTACAGCACATTTATAATCTGCAATGTAATGCAAAATGCTCGTGTTACATGTTTATCTTCGCTATACAACGAAATTAGTTGTTTTTTGCAATGCTATGAAAAAAGTCATATTACCTGTTATTCTTTAACACACACCTTTAGGAGTTAGTTATTATATACAATGCAAGTACATAACATATTTTATTCTTCAATTGCACAACGTTGGGTCGTATATGAAATGCAATGCAACAGCACTTGTTATCTTAATGCACTGCATTATAATGCATCTTCTATGCATTGCAATGCAAAGGTTCATATTAACTCTTCAATATTTTGTATGCAAAGCAATGTGATAGCACTAGATGTTATCTCTTAAACAGCACATATGTTAAGTCTTCACCACTCACAGCGGAATGAGTTAGTTCTTGTAATGCACCTCAAAGCAACAAGTGCATAGCTTAGGTTATTCTTCAATTGCATTACAATTGCATACATATGTGTAGTACAAGCATAGCATATATATTATTCTTGATTCCACGACGATAGGACCAGTGCGCAAAATGGACTACAGCACATTTATAATCTGCAATGTATTGCAAAATGCTCGTGTTACATGTTTATCTTCGCTATACAACGAAATTAGTTGTTTTATGCAATGCTATGAAAAAAGCCATATTACCTGTAATTCTTTAACACACACCTTAAGCAGTTAGTTATTGTATACAATGCAAGTACATAATATATTTTATTCTTCAATTGCACAACGTTGGGTCGTATATGAAATGCAATGCAACAGCACATGTCATCTTAATGTAATGCATTGCATTAATTATAATGCATCTTCTATGCATTGCAAATGCAAAGGTTCATATTATCTCTTCAATATTTTGTATGCTATGCAATGCGATAGCACTAGATGTTATCTCTTGAACAGCACATATGTTAAATCTTCACCACTCACAGCGTAATGACTTAGTACTTGTAATGCACCTCAAAGCAACAAGTGCATAGCTTAGGTTATTCTTCAATTGCATTACATATGTGAAGTACAAGCATAGCATATATATTATTCTTGATTCCACGATGATAGGACCAGTGCGCAAAATGGACTACAGCACATTTATAATCTGCAATGTAATGCAAAATGCTCGTGTTACATGTTTATCTTCGCTATACAACGAAATTAGTTGTTTTATGCAATGCTGTGAAAAAAGCCATATTACCTGTTATTCTTTAACACACACCTTTAGGAGTTAGTTATTGTATACAATGCAAGTACATAACATATTTTATTCTTCAATTGCACAACGTTGGGTCGAATATGAAATGCAATGCAACAGCACATGTAACCTTAAAGTAATGCATTGCATTAATTATAATGCATCTTCTATGCATTGCAAATACAAAGGTTCATATTAACTCTGCAATATTTTGTATGCTATGCAATGCGATAGCACTAGATGTTATCTCTTGAATAGCACATAGTTAACTCTTCACCACTCACAGCGGAATGAGTTAGTTCTTGTAATGCACCTCAAAGCAACAAGTGCATTGCTTAGGTTATTCTTCAATTGCATTACAATTGCATACATATGTGAAGTATAAGCATAGCATATATATTATTCTTGATTCCACGATGATAGGACCAGTGCGCAAAATGGACTACAGCACATTTATAATCTGCAATGTAATGCAAAATGGTCGTGTTACATGTTTATCTTCGCTATACAACGAAATTACCTGTTTTATGCAATGCTATGAAACAAGCCATATTACCTGTAATTCTTTAACACACACCTTAAGCAGTTAGTTGTTGTATACAATGCAAGTACATAACATATTTTATTCTTCAATTGCACAACGTTGGGTCGTATATGAAATGCAATGCAACAGCACTTGTTATCTTAATGCACTGCATTATAATGCATCTTCTATGCATTGCAATGCAAAGGTTCATATTAACTCTTCAATATTTTGTATGCAAAGCAATGTGATAGCACTAGATGTTATCTCTTAAACAGCACATATGTTAAGTCTTCAGCACTCACAGCGGAATGAGTTAGTTCTTGTAATGCACCTCAAAGCAACAAGTGCATAGCTTAGGTTATTCTTCAATTGCATTACAATTGCATACATATGTGAAGTACAAGCATAGCATATATATTATTCTTGATTCCACGATGATAGGACCAGTGCGCAAAATGGACTACAGCACATTTATAATCTGCAATGTAATGCAAAATGCTCGTGTTACATGATTATCTTCGCTATACAACGAAATTAGTTGTTTTATGCAATGCTATGAAAAAAGCCATATTACCTGTAATTCTTTAACACACACCTTAAGCAGTTAGTTATTGTATACAATGCAAGTACATAATGTATTTTATTCTTCAATTGCACAACGATGGGTCGTATATGAAATGCAATGCAACAGCACATGTCATCTTAATGTAATGCATTGCATTAATTATAATGCATCTTCTATGCACTGCAAATGCAAAGGTTCATATTATCTCTTCAATATTTTGTATGCTATGCAATGCGATAGCACTAGATGTTATCTCTTGAACAGCACATATGTTAAGTCTTCACCACTCACAGCGTAATGACTTAGTTCTTGTAATGCACCTCAAAGCAACAAGTGCATAGCTTAGGTTATTCTTCAATTGCATTACAATTGCATTACATATGTGAAGTACAAGCATAGCATATATATTATTCTTGATTCCACGATGATAGGACCAGTGCGCAAAATGGACTACAGCACATTTATAATCTGCAATGTAATGCAAAATGCTCGTGTTACATGTTTATCTTCGCTATAAAACGAAATTACCTGTTTTATGCAATGCTATGAAACAAGCCATATTACCTGTAATTCTTTAACACACACCTTAAGCAGTTAGTTGTTGTATACAATGCAAGTACATAACATATTTTATTCTTCAATTGCACAACGTTGGGTCGTATATGAAATGCAATGCAACAGCACTTGTTATCTTAATGCACTGCATTATAATTCTTGTAATGCACCTCAAAGCAACAAGTGCATAGCTTAGGTTATTCTTCAATTGCATTACATATGTGAAGTACAAGCATAGCATATATATTATTCTTGATTCCACGATGATAGGACCAGTGCGCAAAATGGACTACAGCACATTTATAATCTGCAATGTAATGCAAAATGCTCGTGTTACATGTTTATCTTCGCTATACAACGAAATTAGTTGTTTTATGCAATGCTGTGAAAAAAGCCATATTACCTGTTATTCTTTAACACACACCTTTAGGAGTTAGTTATTGTATACAATGCAAGTACATAACATATTTTATTCTTCAATTGCACAACGTTGGGTCGAATATGAAATGCAATGCAACAGCACATGTAACCTTAAAGTAATGCATTGCATTAATTATAATGCATCTTCTATGCATTGCAAATACAAAGGTTCATATTAACTCTGCAATATTTTGTATGCTATGCAATGCGATAGCACTAGATGTTATCTCTTGAATAGCACATAGTTAACTCTTCACCACTCACAGCGGAATGAGTTAGTTCTTGTAATGCACCTCAAAGCAACAAGTGCATAGCTTAGGTTATTCTTCAATTGCATTACAATTGCATACATATGTGAAGTATAAGCATAGCATATATATTATTCTTGATTCCACGATGATAGGACCAGTGCGCAAAATGGACTACAGCACATTTATAATCTGCAATGTAATGCAAAATGGTCGTGTTACATGTTTATCTTCGCTATACAACGAAATTACCTGTTTTATGCAATGCTATGAAACAAGCCATATTACCTGTAATTCTTTAACACACACCTTAAGCAGTTAGTTGTTGTATACAATGCAAGTACATAACATATTTTATTCTTCAATTGCACAACGTTGGGTCGTATATGAAATGCAATGCAACAGCACTTGTTATCTTAATGCACTGCATTATAATGCATCTTCTATGCATTGCAATGCAAAGGTTCATATTAACTCTTCAATATTTTGTATGCAAAGCAATGTGATAGCACTAGATGTTATCTCTTAAACAGCACATATGTTAAGTCTTCAGCACTCACAGCGGAATGAGTTAGTTCTTGTAATGCACCTCAAAGCAACAAGTGCATAGCTTAGGTTATTCTTCAATTGCATTACAATTGCATACATATGTGAAGTACAAGCATAGCATATATATTATTCTTGATTCCACGATGATAGGACCAGTGCGCAAAATGGACTACAGCACATTTATAATCTGCAATGTAATGCAAAATGCTCGTGTTACATGTTTATCTTCGCTATACAACGAAATTAGTTGTTTTTTGCAATGCTATGAAAAAAGTCATATTACCTGTTATTCTTTAACACACACCTTTAGGAGTTAGTTATTATATACAATGCAAGTACATAACATATTTTATTCTTCAATTGCACAACGTTGGGTCGTATATGAAATGCAATGCAACAGCACTTGTTATCTTAATGCACTGCATTATAATGCATCTTCTATGCATTGCAATGCAAAGGTTCATATTAACTCTTCAATATTTTGTATGCAAAGCAATGTGATAGCACTAGATGTTATCTCTTAAACAGCACATATGTTAAGTCTTCACCACTCACAGCGTAATGACTTAGTTCTTGTAATGCACCTCAAAGCAACAAGTGCATAGCTTAGGTTATTCTTCAATTGCATTACAATTGCATTACATATGTGAAGTACAAGCATAGCATATATATTATTCTTGATTCCACGATGATAGGACCAGTGCGCAAAATGGACTACAGCACATTTATAATCTGCAATGTAATGCAAAATGCTCGTGTTACATGTTTATCTTCGCTATAAAACGAAATTACCTGTTTTATGCAATGCTATGAAACAAGCCATATTACCTGTAATTCTTTAACACACACCTTAAGCAGTTAGTTGTTGTATACAATGCAAGTACATAACATATTTTATTCTTCAATTGCACAACGTTGGGTCGTATATGAAATGCAATGCAACAGCACTTGTTATCTTAATGCACTGCATTATAATTCTTGTAATGCACCTCAAAGCAACAAGTGCATAGCTTAGGTTATTCTTCAATTGCATTACAATTGCATACATATGTGAAGTACAAGCATAGCATATATATTATTCTTGATTCCACGATGATAGGACCAGTGCGCAAAATGGACTACAGCACATTTATAATCTGCAATGTAATGCAAAATGCTCGTGTTACATGTTTATCTTCGCTATACAACGAAATTAGTTGTTTTATGCAATGCTGTGAAAAAAGCCATATTACCTGTTATTCTTTAACACACACCTTTAGGAGTTAGTTATTGTATACAATGCAAGTACATAACATATTTTATTCTTCAATTGCACAACGTTGGGTCGAATATGAAATGCAATGCAACAGCACATGTAACCTTAAAGTAATGCATTGCATTAATTATAATGCATCTTCTATGCATTGCAAATACAAAGGTTCATATTAACTCTGCAATATTTTGTATGCTATGCAATGCGATAGCACTAGATGTTATCTCTTGAATAGCACATATGTTAACTCTTCACCACTCACAGCGGAATGAGTTAGTTCTTGTAATGCACCTCAAAGCAACAAGTGCATAGCTTAGGTTATTCTTCAATTGCATTACAATTGCATACATATGTGAAGTATAAGCATAGCATATATATTATTCTTGATTCCACGATGATAGGACCAGTGCGCAAAATGGACTACAGCACATTTATAATCTGCAATGTAATGCAAAATGGTCGTGTTACATGTTTATCTTCGCTATACAACGAAATTACCTGTTTTATGCAATGCTATGAAACAAGCCATATTACCTGTAATTCTTTAACACACACCTTAAGCAGTTAGTTGTTGTATACAATGCAAGTACATAACATATTTTATTCTTCAATTGCACAACGTTGGGTCGTATATGAAATGCAATGCAACAGCACTTGTTATCTTAATGCACTGCATTATAATGCATCTTCTATGCATTGCAATGCAAAGGTTCATATTAACTCTTCAATATTTTGTATGCAAAGCAATGTGATAGCACTAGATGTTATCTCTTAAACAGCACATATGTTAAGTCTTCAGCACTCACAGCGGAATGAGTTAGTTCTTGTAATGCACCTCAAAGCAACAAGTGCATAGCTTAGGTTATTCTTCAGTTGCGTTACAATTGCATTATATATGTGAAACACAAGCATAGCATATATATTATTCTTGATTCCACGATGATAGGACCAGTGCGCAAAATGGACTACAGCACATTTATAATCTGCAATGTAATGCAAAATGCTCGTGTTACATGTTTATCTTCGCTATACAACGAAATTAGTTGTTTTTTGCAATGCTATGAAAAAAGTCATATTACCTGTTATTCTTTAACACACACCTTTAGGAGTTAGTTATTATATACAATGCAAGTACATAACATATTTTATTCTTCAATTGCACAACGTTGGGTCGTATATGAAATGCAATGCAACAGCACTTGTTATCTTAATGCACTGCATTATAATGCATCTTCTATGCATTGCAATGCAAAGGTTCATATTAACTCTTCAATATTTTGTATGCAAAGCAATGTGATAGCACTAGATGTTATCTCTTAAACAGCACATATGTTAAGTCTTCACCACTCACAGCGGAATGAGTTAGTTCTTGTAATGCACCTCAAAGCAACAAGTGCATAGCTTAGGTTATTCTTCAATTGCATTACAATTGCATACATATGTGTAGTACAAGCATAGCATATATATTATTCTTGATTCCACGACGATAGGACCAGTGCGCAAAATGGACTACAGCACATTTATAATCTGCAATGTATTGCAAAATGCTCGTGTTACATGTTTATCTTCGCTATACAACGAAATTAGTTGTTTTATGCAATGCTATGAAAAAAGCCATATTACCTGTAATTCTTTAACACACACCTTAAGCAGTTAGTTATTGTATACAATGCAAGTACATAATATATTTTATTCTTCAATTGCACAACGTTGGGTCGTATATGAAATGCAATGCAACAGCACATGTCATCTTAATGTAATGCATTGCATTAATTATAATGCATCTTCTATGCATTGCAAATGCAAAGGTTCATATTATCTCTTCAATATTTTGTATGCTATGCAATGCGATAGCACTAGATGTTATCTCTTGAACAGCACATATGTTAAATCTTCACCACTCACAGCGTAATGACTTAGTACTTGTAATGCACCTCAAAGCAACAAGTGCATAGCTTAAGTTATTCTTCAATTGCATTACAATTGCATTACATATGTGAAGTACAAGCATAGCATATATATTATTCTTGATTCCACGATGATAGGACCAGTGCGCAAAATGGACTACAGCACATTTATAATCTGCAATGTAATGCAAAATGCTCGTGTTACATGTTTATCTTCGCTATACAACGAAATTAATTGTTTTTTGCAATGCTATGAAAAAGTCATATTACCTGTTATTCTTTAACACACACCTTTAGGAGTTAGTTATTATATACAATGCAAGTACATAACATATTTTATTCTTCAATTGCACAACGTTGGGTCGTATATGAAATGCAATGCAACAGCACATGTCATCTTAATGTAATGCATTGCATTAATTATAATGCATCTTCTATGCATTGCAAATGCAAAGGTTCATATTAACTCTTCAATATTTTGTATGCTATGCAATGCGATAGCACTAGATCACTCTTGAACAGCATATATGTTAACTCTTCACCACTCACAGCGGAATGAGTTAGTTCTTGTAATGCACCTCAAAGCAACAAGTGCATAGCTTAGGTTATTCTTCAATTGCATTACAATTGCATACATATGTGAAGTACAAGCATAGCATATATATTATTCTTGATTCCACGATGATAGGACCAGTGCGCAAAATGGACTACAGCACATTTATAATCTGCAATGTAATGCAAAATGCTCGTGTTACATGTTTATCTTCGCTATACAACGAAATTAGTTGTTTTATGCAATGCTATGAAAAAAGCCATATTACCTGTAATTCTTTAACACACACCTTAAGCAGTTAGTTATTGTATACAATGCAAGTACATAATATATTTTATTCTTCAATTGCACAACGTTGGGTCGTATATGAAATGCAATGCAACAGCACATGTCATCTTAATGTAATGCATTGCATTAATTATAATGCATCTTCTGTGCATTGCAAATGCAAAGGTTCATATTATCTCTTCAATATTTTGTATGCTATGCAATGCGATAGCACTAGATGTTATCTCTTGAACAGCACATATGTTAAGTCTTCACCACTCACAGCGGAATGAGTTAGTTCTTGTAATGCACCTCAAAGCAACAAGTGCATAGCTTAGGTTATTCTTCAATTGCGTTACAATTGCATTATATATGTGAAGCACAAGCATAGCATATATATAATTCTTGATTCCAGGACCAGTGCGCAAAATGGACTACAGCACATATATAATCTGCAATGCAATGCAAAATGCTCGTGTTACATGTTTATCTTCGCTATACAACGAAATGAGTTGTTTTATGCAATGCTATGAAACAAGCCATGTTACCTGTTATTCTTTAACACACACCTTAAGGAGTTAGTTATAGAATACAATGCAAGTACATAACATATTTTATTCTTCAATTGCACAACGTTGGGTAGTATATGAAATGCAATGCAACAGCACATGTAACCTTAAAGTAATGCATTGCATTAATTATAATGCATCTTCTATGCATTGCAAATACAAAGGTTCATATTAACTCTTCAATATTTTGTATGCTATGCAATGCGATAGCACTAGATGTTATCTCTTGAACAGCAGATATGTTAACTCTTCACCACTCACAGCGGAATGAGTTAGTTCTTGTAATGCACCTCAAAGCAACAAGTGCATAGCTTAGGTTATTCTTCAATTGCATTACAATTGCATACATATGTGAAGTACAAGCATAGCATATATATTATTCTTGATTCCACGATGATAGGACCAGTGCGCAAAATGGACTACAGCACATTTATAATCTGCAATGTAATGCAAAATGCTCGTGTTACATGTTTATCTTCGCTATACAACGAAATTAGTTGTTTTATGCAATGCTATGAAACAAGCCATATTACCTGTAATTCTTTAACACACACCTTTAGGAGTTAGTTATTGTATACAATGCAAGTACATAACATATTTTATTCTTCAATTGCACAACGTTGGGTCGTATATGAAATGCATTGCACATGTTACAACAGCACATGTTATCTTACTGTAATGCACTGCATTAATTATAATGCATCTTCTGTGCATTGCAAATGCAAAGGTTCATATTAACTCTTCAATATTTTGTATGCTATGCAATGCGATAGCACTAGATGTTATCTCTTGAACAGCACATATGTTAAGTCTTCACCACTCACAGCGGAATGAGTTAGTTCTTGTAATGCACTTCAAAGCAACAAGTGCATAGCTTAGGTTATTCTTCAATTGCATTACAATTGCATACATATGTGAAGTATAAGCATAGCATATATATTATTCTTGATTCCACAATGATAGGACCAGTGCGCAAAATGGACTACAGCACATATATAATCTGCAATGTAATGCAAAATGCTCGTGTTACATGTTTATCTTCGCTATACAACAAAATTAGTTGTTTTATGCAATGCTATGAAACAAGCCATATTACCTGTTATTCTTTAACACACACCTTAAGCAGTTAGTTATTGTATACAATGCAAGTACATAACATATTTTATTCTTCAATTGCACAACGTTGGGTAGTATATGAAATGCAATGCAAGAGCACATGTTATCTTAATGTAATGCACTGCATTAATTATAATGCATCTTCTGTGCATTGCAAATGCAAAGGTTCATATTATCTCTTCAATATTTTGTATGCTATGCAATGCGATAGCACTAGTCTAGATGTTATCTCTTGAACAGCACATATGTTAACTCTTCACCACTCACAGCGGAATGAGTTAGTTCTTGTAATGCACCTCAAAGCAACATGTGCATAGCTTAGGTTATTCTTCAATTGCATTACAATTGCATACATATGTGAAGTACAAGCATAGCATATATATTATTCTTGATTCCACGATGATAGGACCAGTGCGCAAAATGGACTACAGCACATTTATAATCTGCAATGTAATGCAAAATGCTCGTGTTACATGTTTATCTTTGCTATACAACGAAATTAGTTGTTTTATGCAATGCTATGAAAAAAGCCATATTACCTGTAATTCTTTAACACACACCTTAAGCAGTTAGTTATTGTATACAATGCAAGTACATAACATATTTTATTCTTCAATTGCACAACGTTGGGTCGTATATGAAATGCAATGCAACAGCACATGTCATCTTAATGTAATGCATTGCATTAATTATAATGCATCTTCTATGCACTGCAAATGCAAAGGTTCATATTAACTCTTCAATATTTTGTATGCTATGCAATGCGATAGCACTAGATGTTATCTCTTGAACAGCACATATGTTAAGTCTTCACCACTCACATCGGAATGAGTTAGTTCTTGTAATGCACCTCAAAGCAACAAGTGCATAGCTTAGGTTATTCTTCAATTGCATTACAATTGCATACATATGTGAAGTACAAGCATAGCATATATATTATTCTTGATTCCACGATGATAGGACCAGTGCGCAAAATGGACTACAGCACATTTATAATCTGCAATGTAATGCAAAATGCTCGTGTTACATGTTTATCTTCGCTATAAAACGAAATTACCTGTTTTATGCAATGCTATGAAACAAGCCATATTACCTGTAATTCTTTAACACACACCTTAAGCAGTTAGTTGTTGTATACAATGCAAGTACATAACATATTTTATTCTTCAATTGCACAACGTTGGGTCGTATATGAAATGCAATGCAACAGCACTTGTTATCTTAATGCACTGCATTATAATGCATCTTCTATGCATTGCAATGCAAAGGTTCATATTAACTCTTCAATATTTTGTATGCAAAGCAATGTGATAGCACTAGATGTTATCTCTTAAACAGCACATATGTTAAGTCTTCACCACTCACAGCGGAATGAGTTAGTTCTTGTAATGCACCTCAAAGCAACAAGTGCATAGCTTAGGTTATTCTTCAATTGCATTACAATTGCATACATATGTGAAGTACAAGCATAGCATATATATTATTCTTGATTCCACGATGATAGGACCAGTGCGCAAAATGGACTACAGCACATTTATAATCTGCAATGTAATGCAAAATGCTCGTGTTACATGTTTATCTTCGCTATACAACGAAATTAGTTGTTTTATGCAATGCTATGAAACAAGCCATGTTACCTGTTATTCTTTAACACACACCTTAAGGAGTTAGTTATTGTATACAATGCAAGTACATAATGTATTTTATTCTTCAATTGCACAACGTTGGGTCGTATATGAAATGCAATGCAACAGCACATGTAACCTTAAAGTAATGCATTGCATTAATTATAATGCATCTTCTATGCATTGCAATGCAAAGGTTCATATTAACTCTTCAATATTTTGTATGCTATGCAATGCGATAGCACTAGATGTTATCTCTTGAACAGCACATATGTTAAATCTTCACCACTCACAGCGTAATGACTTAGTTCTTGTAATGCACCTCAAAGCAACAAGTGCATAGCTTAGGTTATTCTTCAATTGCATTACAATTGCATTACATATGTGAAGTACAAGCATAGCATATATATTATTCTTGATTCCACGATGATAGGACCAGTGCGCAAAATGGACTACAGCACATTTATAATCTGCAATGTAATGCAAAATGGTCGTGTTACATGTTTATCTTCGCTATACAACGAAATTACCTGTTTTATGCAATGCTATGAAACAAGCCATATTACCTGTAATTCTTTAACACACACCTTAAGCAGTTAGTTGTTGTATACAATGCAAGTACATAACATATTTTATTCTTCAATTGCACAACGTTGGGTCGTATATGAAATGCAATGCAACAGCACTTGTTATCTTAATGCACTGCATTATAATGCATCTTCTATGCATTGCAATGCAAAGGTTCATATTAACTCTTCAATATTTTGTATGCAAAGCAATGTGATAGCACTAGATGTTATCTCTTAAACAGCACATATGTTAAGTCTTCAGCACTCACAGCGGAATGAGTTAGTTCTTGTAATGCACCTCAAAGCAACAAGTGCATAGCTTAGGTTATTCTTCAATTGCATTACAATTGCATACATATGTGAAGTACAAGCATAGCATATATATTATTCTTGATTCCACGATGATAGGACCAGTGCGCAAAATGGACTACAGCACATTTATAATCTGCAATGTAATGCAAAATGCTCGTGTTACATGTTTATCTTCGCTATACAACGAAATTAGTTGTTTTATGCAATGCTGTGAAAAAAGCCATATTACCTGTTATTCTTTAACTCACACCTTTAGGAGTTAGTTATTGTATACAATGAAAGTACATAACATATTTTATTCTTCAATTGCACAACGTTGGGTCGTATATGAAATGCAATGCAACAGCACATGTCATCTTAATGTAATGCATTGCATTAATTATAATGCATCTTCTATGCATTGCAATGCAAAGGTTCATATTATCTCTTCAATATTTTGTATGCAAAGCAATGTGATAGCACTAGATGTTATCTCTTAAACAGCACATATGTTAAGTCTTCACCACTCACAGCGGAATGAGTTAGTTCTTGTAATGCACCTCAAAGCAACAAGTGCATAGCTTAGGTTATTCTTCAATTGCGTTACAATTGCATTATATATGTGAAGCAAAGGCATAGCATATATATTATTCTTGATTCCACGATGATAGGACCAGTGCGCAAAATGGACTACAGCACATTTATAATCTGCAATGTAATGCAAAATGCTCGTGTTACATGTTTATCTTCGCTATACAACGAAATTAGTTGTTTTATGCAATGCTGTGAAACAAGCCATATTATCTGTTATTCTTTAACACACACCTTAAGCAGTTAGTTATTGTATACAATGCAAGTACATAACATATTTTATTCTTCAATTGCACAACGTTGGGTAGTATATGAAATGCAATGCAAGAGCACATGTTATCTTAATGTAATGCACTGCATTAATTATAATGCATCTTCTGTGCATTGCAAATGCAAAGGTTCATATTATCTCTTCAATATTTTGTATGCTATGCAATGCGATAGCACTAGATGTTATCTCTTGAACAGCACATATGTTAACTCTTCACCACTCACAGCGGAATGAGTTAGTTCTTGTAATGCACCTCAAAGCAACAAGTGCATAGCTTAGGTTATTCTTCAATTGCGTTACAATTGCATTATATATGTGAAACACAAGCATAGCATATATATTATTCTTGATTCCACGATGATAGGACCAGTGCGCAAAATGGACTACAGCACATTTATAATCTGCAATGTAATGCAAAATGCTCGTGTTACATGTTTATCTTCGCTATACAACGAAATTAATTGTTTTTTGCAATGCTATGAAAAAAGTCATATTACCTGTTATTCTTTAACACACACCTTTAGGAGTTAGTTATTATATACAATGCAAGTACATAACATATTTTATTCTTCAATTGCACAACGTTGGGTCGTATATGAAATGCAATGCAACAGCACTTGTTATCTTAATGCACTGCATTATAATGCATCTTCTATGCATTGCAATGCAAAGGTTCATATTAACTCTTCAATATTTTGTATGCAAAGCAATGTGATAGCACTAGATGTTATCTCTTAAACAGCACATATGTTAAGTCTTCACCACTCACAGCGGAATGAGTTAGTTCTTGTAATGCACCTCAAAGCAACAAGTGCATAGCTTAGGTTATTCTTCAATTGCATTACAATTGCATACATATGTGAAGTATAAGCATAGCATATATATTATTCTTGATTCCACGATGATAGGACCAGTGCGCAAAATGGACTACAGCACATTTACAATCTGCAATGTAATGCAAAATGCTCGTGTTACATGTTTATCTTCGCTATACAACGAAATTAGTTGTTTTATGCAATGCTATGAAAAAAGCCATATTACCTGTAATTCTTTAACACACACCTTAAGCAGTTAGTTATTGTATACAATGCAAGTACATAATATATTTTATTCTTCAATTGCACAACGTTGGGTCGTATATGAAATGCAATGCAACAGCACATGTCATCTTAATGTAATGCATTGCATTAATTATAATGCATCTTCTATGCATTGCAAATGCAAAGGTTCATATTATCTCTTCAATATTTTGTATGCTATGCAATGCGATAGCACTAGATGTTATCTCTTGAACAGCACATATGTTAAATCTTCACCACTCACAGCGTAATGACTTAGTTCTTGTAATGCACCTCAAAGCAACAAGTGCATAGCTTAGGTTATTCTTCAATTGCATTACAATTGCATTACATATGTGAAGTACAAGCATAGCATATATATTATTGTTGATTCCACGATGATAGGACCAGTGCGCAAAATGGACTACAGCACATTTATAATCTGCAATGTAATGCAAAATGCTCGTGTTACATGTTTATCTTCGCTATACAACGAAATTAGTTGTTTTATGCAATGCTATGAAAAAAGCCATATTACCTGTTATTCTTTAACACACACCTTTAGGAGTTAGTTATTGTATACAATGCAAGTACATAACATATTTTATTCTTCAATTGCACAACGTTGGGTCGTATATGAAATGCAATGCAACAGCACTTGTTATCTTAATGCACTGCATTATAATGCATCTTCTATGCATTGCAATGCAAAGGTTCATATTAACTCTTCAATATTTTGTATGCAAAGCAATGTGATAGCACTAGATGTTATCTCTTAAACAGCACATATGTTAAGTCTTCACCACTCACAGCGTAATGAGATAGTTCTTGTAATGCACCTCAAAGCAACAAGTGCATAGCTTAGGTTATTCTTCAATTGCATTACATATGTGAAGTACAAGCATAGCATATATATTATTCTTGATTCCACGATGATAGGACCAGTGCGCAAAATGGACTACAGCACATTTATAATCTGAAATGTAATGCAAAATGCTCGTGTTACATGTTTATCTTCGCTATACAACGAAATTAGTTGTTTTTTGCAATGCTATGAAACAAGCCATATTACATGTTATTCTTTAACACACACCTTAATGAGTTAGTTGTTGTATACAATGCAAGTACATAACATATTTTATTCTTCAATTGCACAACGTTGGGTCGTATATGAAATGCAATGCAACAGCACTTGTTATCTTAATGCACTGCATTATAATGCATCTTCTATGCATTGCAATGCAAAGGTTCATATTAACTCTTCAATATTTTGTATGCAAAGCAATGTGATAGCACTAGATGTTATCTCTTAAACAGCACATATGTTAAGTCTTCACCACTCACAGCGGAATGAGTTAGTTCTTGTAATGCACCTCAAAGCAACAAGTGCATAGCTTAGGTTATTCTTCAATTGCATTACAATTGCATACATATGTGTAGTACAAGCATAGCATATATATTATTCTTGATTCCACGACGATAGGACCAGTGCGCAAAATGGACTACAGCACATTTATAATCTGCAATGTATTGCAAAATGCTCGTGTTACATGTTTATCTTCGCTATACAACGAAATTAGTTGTTTTATGCAATGCTATGAAAAAAGCCATATTACCTGTAATTCTTTAACACACACCTTAAGCAGTTAGTTATTGTATACAATGCAAGTACATAATATATTTTATTCTTCAATTGCACAACGTTGGGTCGTATATGAAATGCAATGCAACAGCACATGTCATCTTAATGTAATGCATTGCATTAATTATAATGCATCTTCTATGCATTGCAAATGCAAAGGTTCATATTATCTCTTCAATATTTTGTATGCTATGCAATGCGATAGCACTAGATGTTATCTCTTGAACAGCACATATGTTAAATCTTCACCACTCACAGCGTAATGACTTAGTTCTTGTAATGCACCTCAAAGCAACAAGTGCATAGCTTAAGTTATTCTTCAATTGCATTACAATTGCATTACATATGTGAAGTACAAGCATAGCATATATATTATTCTTGATTCCACGATGATAGGACCAGTGCGCAAAATGGACTACAGCACATTTATAATCTGCAATGTAATGCAAAATGCTCGTGTTACATGTTTATCTTCGCTATACAACGAAATTAATTGTTTTTTGCAATGCTATGAAAAAGTCATATTACCTGTTATTCTTTAACACACACCTTTAGGAGTTAGTTATTATATACAATGCAAGTACATAACATATTTTATTCTTCAATTGCACAACGTTGGGTCGTATATGAAATGCAATGCAACAGCACTTGTTACCTTAAAGTAATGCATTGCATTAATTATAATGCATCTTCTATGCATTGCAATGCAAAGGTTCATATTAACTCTTCAATATTTTGTATGCAAAGCAATGTGATAGCACTAGATGTTATCTCTTAAACAGCACATATGTTAAGTCTTCACCACTCACAGCGGAATGAGTTAGTTCTTGTAATGCACCTCAAAGCAACAAGTGCATAGCTTAGGTTATTCTTCAATTGCATTACAATTGCATACATATGTGAAGTATAAGCATAGCATATATATTATTCTTGATTCCACGATGATAGGACCAGTGCGCAAAATGGACTACAGCACATTTACAATCTGCAATGTAATGCAAAATGCTCGTGTTACATGTTTATCTTCGCTATACAACGAAATTAGTTGTTTTATGCAATGCTATGAAAAAAGCCATATTACCTGTAATTCTTTAACACACACCTTAAGCAGTTAGTTATTGTATACAATGCAAGTACATAATATATTTTATTCTTCAATTGCACAACGTTGGGTCGTATATGAAATGCAATGCAACAGCACATGTCATCTTAATGTAATGCATTGCATTAATTATAATGCATCTTCTATGCATTGCAAATGCAAAGGTTCATATTATCTCTTCAATATTTTGTATGCTATGCAATGCGATAGCACTAGATGTTATCTCTTGAACAGCACATATGTTAAATCTTCACCACTCACAGCGTAATGACTTAGTTCTTGTAATGCACCTCAAAGCAACAAGTGCATAGCTTAGGTTATTCTTCAATTGCATTACAATTGCATTACATATGTGAAGTACAAGCATAGCATATATATTATTGTTGATTCCACGATGATAGGACCAGTGCGCAAAATGGACTACAGCACATTTATAATCTGCAATGTAATGCAAAATGCTCGTGTTACATGTTTATCTTCGCTATACAACGAAATTAGTTGTTTTATGCAATGCTATGAAAAAAGCCATATTACCTGTTATTCTTTAACACACACCTTTAGGAGTTAGTTATTGTATACAATGCAAGTACATAACATATTTTATTCTTCAATTGCACAACGTTGGGTCGTATATGAAATGCAATGCAACAGCACTTGTTATCTTAATGCACTGCATTATAATGCATCTTCTATGCATTGCAATGCAAAGGTTCATATTAACTCTTCAATATTTTGTATGCAAAGCAATGTGATAGCACTAGATGTTATCTCTTAAACAGCACATATGTTAAGTCTTCACCACTCACAGCGTAATGAGATAGTTCTTGTAATGCACCTCAAAGCAACAAGTGCATAGCTTAGGTTATTCTTCAATTGCATTACATATGTGAAGTACAAGCATAGCATATATATTATTCTTGATTCCACGATGATAGGACCAGTGCGCAAAATGGACTACAGCACATTTATAATCTGAAATGTAATGCAAAATGCTCGTGTTACATGTTTATCTTCGCTATACAACGAAATTAGTTGTTTTTTGCAATGCTATGAAACAAGCCATATTACATGTTATTCTTTAACACACACCTTAATGAGTTAGTTGTTGTATACAATGCAAGTACATAACATATTTTATTCTTCAATTGCACAACGTTGGGTCGTATATGAAATGCAATGCAACAGCACTTATCTTAATGCATTGCATTATAATGCATCTTCTGTGCACTGCAATGCAAAGGTTCATGTTATCTCTTCAATATTTTGTATGCTATGCAATGCGATAGCACTAGATGTTATCTCTTGAACAGCACATATGTTAAGTCTTCACCACTCACAGCGGAATGAGTTAGTTCTTGTAATGCACCTCAAAGCAACAAGTGCATAGCTTAGTTTATTCTTCAATTGCATTACAATTGCATTACATATGTGAAGTACAAGCATAGCATATATATTATTCTTGATTCCACGATGATAGGACCAGTGCGCAAAATGGACTACAGCACATTTATAATCTGCAATGTAATGCAAAATGCTCGTGTTACATGTTTATATGTAACACGAGCTATACAACGAAATTAGTTGTTTTATGCAATGCTATGAAACAAGCCATATTACATGTTATTCTTTAACACACACCTTAAGGAGTTAGTTATTGCATACAATGCAAGTACATAACATATCTTATTCTTCAGTTGCACAACGTTGGGTCGTATATGAAATGCAATGCATTTCAAGATGCATTAATTATAATGCATCTTCTATGCATTGCAATGCAAATGTTCATATTATCTCTTCAATCAGCAAATATGCCGTGGGTTAGCTCTTCAGTGTGCAAAGGAATAAGCTATTTCTTGTATCTGATGGAGGGAAACAGAGAATGTCTCATGTGCCATTCTTCAATGCAAAGTCAATAAAAGTTAGGCTACGTATGCAATGCAATGCGAAAACACTTATGTGTTTTAGCTTTTTAGTTCTTGCATGCAGTGAAATGAAACCGCATATTTCATGTCATTCTTAACTGCAAGTTGGTCACGAACGCAATACAATGTCAAATCAAATGTGCGATGTGTTATGTGTCAACAGCACATATTTAACTCCACTGTAGAGCGGAATGAGATAGGAATGAGTATGCACTGCAACGCAACAAGTGCAAACTTATTATGTTGGATCGCATTTGCAATGCAATACAAAAAAAGCATATATCTGAATGAGTTAGTTTTGTGTGCATCTTATCTGAATGAGTTAGTTCTTGTATACATTGCATTATAATGCAGTTTCTATGAAAATATTCAATACACAACTGAAGAAGTTAATCAATTGTTTGCAAAGCAAAGCACGTCTTATGTGTTGTCGTTTCAATACACAGAAAAGAACTTTATGCAATCTAGTGTCATAGTGTTATCTCCTCAACAGCACATATGTTATCTCCTCAACGCATTGCAATAGAACTGTTGCACTGTAGCTCAACCAAATTAGGTAGTTATAACAATATATACACTGTTGCATTTGCATACAAAATTCGAACTTATTCTTTTGTGCATTTGAAAATGTTCAGTTGCATTGCGTGACAAACAACAACTAGCCCATTCCGTTGTGCGATGAAGCGATAACATATAAGATATGATATTGCTTTGCACACACAATGTGACGGTTGTGCTTTGAAAAATAACGTATAAGCTATCCACTATATTTTACTTACCTTGTGTTCAATAACTAACTCATTCCGACGTGCTTTGAAGCTGCATATGTGCTGCATTACACTGCAATCACATTACCTGTTCCGTTGTGTACTGAAGAGATAACACATATTTGATTTCGCATATTTGAAGGGATAACAAATTTATAGATAATTCTATTCTATCTGTTCAACACTCTTCAATGCACAAAGGAAAGATTTGGTTATGCACTGCAAAGCAACAGGTGCATTGCTTATATGTTTATTCTCACTACACGATGATAGATCCGGTGCGCTTTGCAATGCAACAGCACATATGTATATGCTCATGTTACATGTTACATCTTCGGTATACAACGGAAGATATATTTTTTTTTATTCAATGAAACATCCCATATTACAATGAGATATTCTTCAACACACAACTGAATAAGTTAGTTCTTGTATACAATACAACAAAATAAGTACATAACTTATGTTATTCTTCATTTGCAATAAAACAGTAAATATCTCATGTGTAATTTCTTCAATAGTTCTTGAATGCAATGTATCGCAACAATTGCAGCTTTATTCTTCGTTGGACAACGATAGGTCCTGGGCGTAATGCAATGAACTTCAACATTGCTCACAGAATCTGTCGTATTGCATTGAAGAATAACATAAGCTATGCAATTGTTAGTTAATTATGTTAGCAGTCCATATTTGACCTACTGTACATTCTTTCTAGCACAATAATCCCAGATCATGAACTTTCAATAAATTCTCAGTACATCTTTCAGATGTTACACCAGACAGACAGCATGTTTGAGCTATTTGGGAATATTTGGAGCTATATTTCCGGCAAAAGGGTCCTCGAACTTGAACATTCTATACATATTCATAGACTACTTCTGTTCTTAAATCAGACGGAAAGCAGTACTTATTTAACCTACTGAACATATTTCTGGCCCAAGAGTCGTAGATCACGAACATTGTATTACTACTCATTGACTCCGATAATTCATCAGCCATACAGGAGTCGATATTTGACCTATTGAAAATATTTCTGGTCTAGAGTCCGATCATGAACTTTCTATTTATACTCTTAGACTCCTTTTGATGATATGTCAGCCATGCAGTAGTGAAGTTTTCAACTAATTGACATATATCTGGCACAGAGAATACTTAGCCTTGATCATTTTTTAATTTTTAGTTCTTCTCATTTACTCCTCTGATGGTTCGACAACCAAAGAAGGAGTCAATTATTGACCTAATGAATGTGTTTCTGGTCAGAGAATACTCAGGCTTGAAGTTTTTTATACATACTTCTTGACTCCATCTGATGATTCATCAACCATAGAGGAGTCAATATTTGACCTAAAGAACATATTTCTGGCCAAAGAATACTCAGTCTTGAATTTTTAGACCTACTCTTTGACTCCTTCTGTTGATACAGCAGACATACAGTATTCAATATTTGGTCTACTGAACATATTTCTGGCCCAAGAGTAGTCGATTATGAGCTGTCTATTTCTAGTCATTGACTCTGTCTGATAATTCATCAGCCATACAGGAGTCAATACTTGAACATATTTCTGGACATAGAATACTCAGTCTTGAAGTTTTTTATACATACTTATTGACTCTGTCTGATGATTCGTCACTCATAGAGGAGTCGATATTTGAACTATTGAACATATTTCTGGTCCGAGTCCTCGATCATGAATTTTTTCATACATACTTATGACTCCGCCTGATGATTCGTCAGCCATACAGGAGTCAATATTTGACCTAATGAACATATTTCTGGCCAAAGAATACTCAGTCTTCAATTTTTAGACATACTGTTTAACTCCTGTTGATATAGCAGGCATATAGTATTCAATATTTGACCTACTGAACATATTTCTGGCACAAGTGTAGTCGAGCATGAACTTTCTATTTTTAGTCATTGATTCCGTCTGATGATTCGTCAACCATACAGGAGTCAATATTTGACCTAATGAACATATTTCTGGCCAAAGAATACTCAGTCTTGAAGTATTTTTATACATATTGATTTTGTCTGAAAATTCATCAGCCATATAGGAGTAAATATTTGACCTAATGAACATATTTCTTGTCCTAGAGTCCTTGATCATGAACTTTTTCATACTTATTGACTCTGCCTGATGATACGTCAGCCATACAGGAGTCAAAATTTGACCCACTGAAAAAAAATCTGGCCCAAGGGTCGTTGATCATGAATTTTCTATACATACTTAATCGACTCCTTCTGATGAAGCGGAAGGCATATAGTAGTCCATATATGACCTAATTGACATATTTCTGGCCGACGAATACTCAATCTTGAACATTTTCATACATACTCATTGACTCTGTCTGAGGATTCATCAGCCATACAGGAGTCAATATTTGACCTATTAAATTCATTTCTGGTTCAAGAGTCTTCCATCATGAACTTTTTCATACATACTTATTGACAGCCTGATGATACGTCAGCCATACAGGAGTCAATATTTGACGTAAACAACATATTTCTGGCCAAAGAATACTCAGTCTTGAACTTTTTTATATATACTTCTTGACTTCCTCTGATAATTCATCAGCCATACAGGAGTCCATATTTGACCTATTGAATATGTTTCTGGTCCAAGAGTCCTCGATCATTAACTTTTTCATACATACTTATTGACTCTGCCTGATGATACGTCAGCCATACAGGAGTCAAAATTTGACCCACTGAAAAAAAATCTGGCCCAAGAGTCGTTGATCATGAATTTTCTATACATACTTAATCGACTCCTTCTGATGATATGGAAGGCATATAGTAGTCCATATATTACCTAATTGACATATTTCTGGCCGACGAATACTCAATCTTGAACATTTTCATACATACTCATTGACTCTGTCTGAGGATTCATCAGCCATACAGGAGTCAATATTTGACCTATTAAATTCATTTCTGGTTCAAGAGTTTTCCATCATGAACTTTTTCATACATACTTACTGACAGCCTGATGATACGTCAGCCATACAGGAGTCAATATTTGACGTAATGAACATATTTCTGGCCAAAGAATACTGTCTTGAACTTTTTTATACATTCTTCTTGACTTCCTCTGATAATTCGTGAGCCATACAGGAGTCAATATTTGACCTACTGAACATATTTTTGGCCAAAGAATACTGCCTTGAATTCATTTATAGATACTTATTGTCTCTGTCTGATAATTCATCAGCCATACAGGAGTCCATATTTGACCTATTGAACATGTTTCTGGTCCAAGAGTCCTCGATCATTAACTTTTTCATACATACTCATTGACTCTGTATGATGATTCATCAGCCATACAGGTGTCAATACTTGAACATATTTCTGACCATAGAATACTCAGTCTTGAACTTTTTTATACATATTGATTTCGTCTGAAAATTCATCAGCCATACAGGAGTAAATATTTGACCTAATGAACATATTTCTTGTCCTAGAGTCCTTGATCATGAACTTTTTCATACATACTTATTGACTCTGCCTGATGATACGTCAGCCATACAGGAGTCAAAATTTGACCCACTGAAAAAAAATCTGGCCCAAGAGTCGTTGATCATGAATTTTCTATACATACTTAATCGACTCCTTCTGATGATACGGAAGGCATATAGTAGTCCATATATGACCTAATTGACATATTTCTGGCCGACGAATACTCAATCTTGAACATTTTCATACATATTCATTGACTCTGTCTGAGGATTCATCAGCCATACAGGAGTCAATATTTGACCTATTAAATTCATTTCTGGTTCAAGTGTCTTCCATCATGAACTTTTTCATACATACTTATTGACAGCCTGATGATACGTCAGCCATACAGGAGTCAATATTTGACGTAATGAACATATTTCTGGCCAAAGAATACTCAGTCTTAAACTTTTTAATACATACTTCTTGACTTCCTCTGATAATTCATCAGCCATACAGGAGTAAATATTTGATCTAATGAACATATTTTTGGCCAAAGAATACTGCCTTGAATTTATTTATACATACTTATTGTCTCTGTCTGATAATTCATCAGCCATACAGGAGTCCATATTTGACCTATTGAACATGTTTCTGGTCCAAGAGTCCTCGATCATTAACTTTTTCATACATACTCATTGACTCTGTATGATGATTCATCAGCCATACAGGAGTCAATACTTGAACATATTTCTGGCCATAGAATACTCAGTCTTGAACTTTTTTATACATATTGATTTCGTCTGATAATTCATCAGCCATACAGGAGTAAACATTTGACCTAATGAACATATTTCTTGTCTAACAGTCCTTGATCATGAACTTTTTCATACATACTTATTGACTCTGCCTGATGATATGTCAGCCATACAGGAGTCAAAATTTGACCCACTGAAAAAAAATCTGGCCCAAGAGTCGTTGATCATGAATTTTCTATACATACTTAATCGACGCCTTTTGATGATACGGAAGGCATATAGTAGTCCATATATGACCTAATTGACATATTTCTGGCCGACGAATACTCAATCTTGAACATTTTCATACATACTTATTGACAGCCTGATGATACGTCAGCCATACAGGAGTCAATACCTGAACATATTTCTGGCCATAGAATACTCAGTCTTGAACTTTTTTATACATATTGATTTCGTCTGATAATTCATCAGCCATACAGGAGTCCATATTTGACCTATTGAACATGTTTCTGGTCCAAGAGTCCTCGGTCATTAACTTTTTCATACATACTCATTGAGTCTGTCTGAGGATTCTTCAGCCATACAGGAGTCAATATTTGACCTATTAAATCCATTTCTGGTTCAAGAGTTTTCCATCATGAACTTTTTCATACATACTTATTGACAGCCTGATGATACGTCAGCCATACAGGAGTCAATATTTGACGTAATGAACATATTTCTGGCCAAAGAATACTCAGTCTTGAACTTTTTTATTCATACTTCTTGACTTCCTCTGATAATTCGTGAGCCATACAGGAGTCAATATTTGACCTACTGAACATATTTTTGGCCAAATAATACTGCCTTGAATTTATTTATACATACTTATTGTCTCTGTCTGATAATTCATCAGCCATACAGGAGTCCATATTTGACCTATTGAACATGTTTCTGGTCCAAGAGTCCTCGATCATTAACTTTTTCATACACACTCATTGACTCTGTATGATGATTCATCAGCCATACAGGAGTCAATACCTGAACATATTTCTGGCCATAGAATACTCAATCTTGAACATTTTCATACATACTCATTGACTCTGTCTGAGGATTCATCAGCCATACAGGAGTCAATATTTGACCTATTAAATCCATTTCTGGTTCAAGAGTTTTCCATCATGAACTTTTTCATACATACTTATTGACAGCCTGATGATACGTCAGCCATACAGGAGTCAATATTTGACATAATGAACATATTTCTGGCCAAAGAATACTCAGTCTTGAACTTTTTTATACATATTGATTTCGTCTGATAATTCATCAGCCATACAGGAGTAAATATTTGATCTAATGAACATATTTTTGGCCAAAGAATACTGCCTTGAATTTATTTATACATACTTATTGACTCTGTCTGATAATTCATCAGCAATACAGGAGTCCATATTTGACCTATTGAACATGTTTCTGGTCCAAGAGTCCTCGATCATTAACTTTTTCATACATACTCATTGACTCTGTATGAGGATTCATCAGCCATACAGGAGTCAATATTTGACCTATTAAATTCATATCTGGTTCAAGAATTTTCCATCATGAACTTTTTCATACATACTTATTGACAGCCTGATGATTCATCAGCCATACAGGAGTCAATACCTGAACATATTTCTGGCCATAGAATACTCAGTCTTGAACTTTTTTATACATATTGATTTCGTCTGATAATTCATCAGCCATACAGGAGTCCATATTTGACCTAATGAACATATTTCTGGCCAAAGAACACTCAGTCTTGAACTTTTTTATACATACTTCTTGACTTCCTCTGATAAATCGTGAGCCATACAGGAGTCAATATTTGACTTACTGAACATGTTTTTGGCCAAAGAGTACTGTCTTGAATTTATTTATACATACTTATTGACTCTGTCTGATAATTCATCAGCCATACAGGAGTCCATATTTGACCTATTGAACATGTTTCTGGTCCAAGAGTCCTCGGTCATTAACTTTTTCATACATACTCATTGACTCTATCTGAGGATTCATCAGCCATACAGGAGTAAATATTTGACCTAATGAACATATTTCTTGTCCTAGAGTCCTTGATCGTCAACTTTTTCATACATACTTATTGACTCCACCTGATGATTCGTCAGCCATACAGGAGTAAATATTTGACGTAATGAACATACTTCTGGCCATAGAATACTCAGTCTTGAACTTTTTTTTATTTCTTCTCATTTACTCCTCTGATGTTTCGTCACCCATAAAGGAGTCGATATTTGACCTATTGAACATATTTCTGGTCCGAGTCCTCAATCATGAACATTTTCATACATACTTATTGACTCCGCATGATGATTCGTCAGCCATACCGGAGTCAATATTTGACCTAATGCACATATTTCTGGCCAAAGAATACTCAGTCTTGAAATTTTTTTATACATACTTATTGACTCCGTCTGATGATTCATCAGCCATAAAGGAGTGAATATTTGAACATATTTCTGGACATAGTATACTCAGTCTTGAACTTTTTTATACATATTGATTTCGTCTGATAATTCCTAAACCATACAGGAGTCAATATTTGACCCACTGAAAAAATTTCTGGCCCAAGAGTCCTCGATCATACACTTTCCAATCATACTCATCGACTCCTTCTGATGATACGGCAGGCATATCGTAATCCATATTTGACCTAATGCACATATTTCTGGCCAAAGAATACTCAGTCTTGAGGTTTTTTTATACATACTTATTGACTCCGTCTGATGATTCATCAGCCATAAAGGAGTGAATATTTGAACATATTTCTGGACATAGTATACTCAGTCTTGAACTTTTTTATACATACTTATTGATTTCATCTAATAATTCCTAAACCATACAGGAGTCAATATTTGACCCACTGAAAAAATTTCTGGCCCAAGAGTCCTCGATCATACACTTTCCAATCATACTCATCGACTCCTTTTGATGATACGGCAGGCATATCGTAATCCATATTTGACCTAATGCACATATTTCTGGCCAAAGAATACTCAGTCTTGAAGTTTTTTTATACATACTTATTGACTCCGTCTGATGATTCATCAGCCATAAAGGAGTGAATATTTGAACATATTTCTGGACATAGTATACTCAGTCTTGAACTTTTTTATACATACTTATTGATTTCGTCTGATAATTCCTAAACCATACAGGAGTCAATATTTGACCCACTGAAAAAAATTCTGGCCCAAGAGTTCTCGATCATACACTTTCCAATCATACTCATCGACTCCTTCTGATGATACGGCAGGCATATCATAATCCATATTTGACCTAATGCACATATTTCTGGCCAAAGAATACTCAATCTTGAAGTTTTTTTATACATACTTATTGACTCCGTCTGATGATTCATCAGCCACAAAGGAGTGAATATTTGAACATATTTCTGGACATAGAATACTCAATCTTGAACATTTTCATACATACTCATCGACTCTGTCTGAGGATTCATCAGCCATACAGGAGTCCATATTTGACCTATTGAACATGTTTCTGGTCCAAGAGTCCTCGATCATTAATTTTTTCATACATCCTTATTGACTTCGTTTGATAATTCATCAGCCATACAGGAGTCAATACATGAACATATTTCTGGACATAGAATACTCAGTCTTGAACTTTTTTATACATAGTTATTGATTTCGTCTGATAATTCATCAACCATACAGGAGTCAATATTTGACCTAATGAACATATTTCTGGCCAAAGAGTAGTGTATTTTGAACTTTTTTATTTCTATGCATTTGACTCCTGATGATTTGTCAACCATGCAGTAGTACATTTTTCATCTAATGAACATATTTCTGGCCAAAGAATACTCAGTCTTGAAGTTTTTTATACATACTTATTGACTCTGTCTGATGATTCGTCACTCATAGAGGAGTCGATATTTGATCTATTAAACATATTTCTGGTAGGAGTCCTCGATCATGAATTTTTTCATACATACTTATTGACTCCGCCTGATGATTGTCAGCCATACAGGAGTCAATATTTGACCTAATGAACATATTTCTGGCCAAAGAATACTCAGTCTTGAAGTTCAAGACTGAGTATTCTTTGGCCAGAAATATGTTCATTAGTTCAAATATTGACTCCTGTATGGCTGATGAATAATCAGACGGAGTCAACAAATATGTATAAAAAAACTTCAAAACTGAGTATTCTTTGGCAAGAAGTATGTTCATTAGGTCAAATATTTACTCGTGTATTGCTGACGAATCATCAGGCAGAGTAAATAAATATGCATGAAAAAGTTTGTGTTCGAGGACTTGGACCAGAAATATGTTCAGTAGGTCAAATATCAACTCCTTTATGGATGACGAACCATCTGAGGAGTAAATGAGAAGAAATAAAAAAAAGTTCAAGACTGAGCATTCTTTGGCCAGAAGTATGTTCATTAGGTCAAATATTGACTCCTGTATGGCTGATGAATCATCAGACGGAGTCAACAAGTATGTATAAAAAAACTTCAAAACTGAGTATTCTTTGGCCAGAAATATGTTCATTAGGTCAAATATTGACTCCGGTATGGCTGACGAATCATCAGGCGGAGTCAATAAGTATGTATAAAAAAACTTCAAAACTGAGTATTCTTTGGCCAGAAATATGTTCATTAGGTCAAATATTGACTCCTGTATGGCTGACGAATCATCAGGCGGAATCAATAAGTATGTATGAAAAAGTTCATGATTGAGGACTCGGACCAGAAATATGTTCAATAGGTCAAATATCGACTCCTTTATGGGTGACGAAACATCAGAGGAGTAAATGGGAAGAAATAAAAAAAAGTTCAAGACTGAGTATTCTTTGGCCAGAAGTATGTTCATTAGGTCAAATATTTACTCCTGTATGGCTGATGAATCATCAGACAAAGTCAATAATTAGGGAATAAAAAAGTTCAGGACTGAATATTCTTTGACCAGAATTATGTTCCTTAGGTCAAATATTGACTCCGGTATGGCTGACGAATCATCAGGCGGAGTCGATAAGTATGTATGAAAAAGTTCATGATCGAGGACACGGATCAAAAATATGTTCAATTGGTCAAATATCGACTCCTCTATGAGTGACGAATCATCAGACAGAGTCAATAAGTATGTATAAAAAAACTTCAAGACTGAGTATTCTTTGGCCAGAAATATGTTCATTAGGTCAAATATTGACTCCGGTATGGCTGACGAATCATCAGGCAGAGTCAAAGAGTATGTATGAAAAAGTTTATGTTCGAAGACTTGGACCAGAAATATGTTCAGTAGGTCAAATATCAACTCCTTTATGGATGACGAACCATCAGAGGAGTAAATGAGAAGAAATAAAAAAAAGTTCGAGACTGAGTATTCTTTGGCCAGAAGTATGTTCATTAGTTCAAATATTGACTCCTGTATGGCTGATGAATCATCAGACGGTCAACAAATATGTATAAAAAAAGTTCAAGACTGAGTATTCTTTGGCCAGAAGTATGTTCATTAGGTCCAATATTGACTCCGGTATGGCTGACGAATCGTCAGGCGGAGTCAATAAGTATGTATGAAAAAGTTCATGATTGAGGACTCGGACCAGAAATATGTTCAATAGGTCAAATATCAACTCCTTTATGGGTGACAAAACATCAGAGGAGTAAATGAGAAGAAATAAAAAAAAGTTCGAGACTGAGTATTCTTTGGCCAGAAGTATGTTCATTAGGTCAAATATTGACTCCTGTATGGCTGACAAATCATCAGACTAAGTCAAGAAGTATATATTAAAAAAATTAAAGACTGAGTATTCTTTGGCCAGAAATATGTTCATTAGGTCAAATATTGACTCCTGTATGGCTGATGAATCATCAGACGGAGACAATTACTAAAAATAGAAAGTTCATTATCAACTAATCTTGGGCCAGAAATATGTTCCCTAGATCAAATATTGACTCCTGTATGGCTGATGAATTATCAGGCGGAGTCAATAAGTATGTATAAAAAAACTTCAAAACTGAGTATTCTTTGGCCAGAAATATGTTCATTAGGTCAAATATTGACTCCGGTATGGCTGACGAATCATCATGCGGAGTCAATAAGTATGTATGAAAATGTTCATGATTGAGGACTCGGACCAGAAATATGTTCAATAGGTCAAATATCGACTCCTTTATGGGTGACGAAACATCAGAGGAGTAAATGAGAAGAAATAAAAAAAAGTTCAAGACTGAGTATTCTATGGCCAGAAGTATGTTCATTACGTCAAATATTTACTCCTGTATGGCTGACGAATCATCAGGTGGAGTCAATAAATATGTATGAAAAAGTTTATGATCGAGGACTCGGACCAGAAATATGTTCAATTGGTCAAATATCGACTCCTTTATGGGTGACAAACCATCTGAGTAAATGAGAAGAAATAAAAAAAATTCAAGACTGAGTATTCTTTGCCAGAAATATGTTCATTAGGTCAAATATTGACTCCTGTATGGCTGATGAATCATCAGACGGAGACAATGACTAAAAATAGAAAGTTCATTACCAACTATTCTTGGGCCAGAAATATGTTCCCTAGATCGAATATTGACTCCTGTATGGCTGATGAATCATCAGACAGAGTCAACAAGTATGTATAAAAAAACTTCAAAACTGAGTATTCTTTGGCCAGAAGTATGTTCATTAGGTCAAATATTGACTCGTGTATGGCTGATGAATCATCAGATGGGGACAATGACTAAAAATAGAAAGTTCATTATCAACTACTCTTGGGCCAGAAATATGTTCCCTAGGTCGAATATTGACTCCTGTATGGCTGATGAATCATCAAACAGAGTCAACAAGTATGTATAAAAAAACTTCAAAACTGAGTATTCTTTGGCCAGAAATATGTTCATTAGGTCAAATATTGACTCCGGTATGGCTGACGAATCATCAGGCGGAGTCAATAAGTATGTATAAAAAAACTTCAAAACTGAGTATTCTTTGGTCAGAAATATGTTCATTAGGTCAAATATTGACTCCGGTATGGCTGACGAATCATCAGGCGGAGTCAATAAGTATGTATGAAAAAGTTCATAATCGAGGACTCGGACCAGAAGTATGTTCAATAGGTCAAATATCGACTCCTTTATGGGTGAAGAAACATCACAGGAGTAAATGAGAAGAATTAAAAAAAGTTCAAGACTGAGTATTCTTTGGCAAGAAGTATGTTCATTAGGTCAAATATTTACTTGCGTATTGCTGACAAATCATCAGGCAGAGTCAATAAATATGTATGAAAAAGTTTATGTTCGAGGACTTGGACCAGAAATATGTTCAGTAGGTCAAATATTAACTCCTTTATGGATGACGAACCATCTGAGGAGTAAATGAGAAGAAATAAAAAAAAGTTCAAGACTGAGCATTCTTTGGCCAGAAGTATGTTCATTAGGTCAAATATTGACTCCTGTATGGCTGATGAATCATCAGACGGAGTCAACAAGTATGTATAAAAAAACTTCAAAACTGAGTATTCTTTGGCCAGAAATATGTTCATTAGGTGAAATATTGACTCCGGTATGGCTGACGAATCATCAGGCGGAGTCAATAAGTATGTATAAAAAAACTTCAAAACTGAGTATTCTTTGGCCAGAAATATGTTCAATAGGTCAAATATCGACTCCTTTATGGGTGACAAACCATCTGAGTAAATGAGAAGAAATAAAAAAAAACGTTCAAGACTGAGTATTCTTTGGCCAGAAATATGTTCATTAAGTCAAATTTGACTCCTGTATGGCTGATGAATCATCAGACGGAGACAATGACTAAAAATAGAAAGTTCATTATCAACTACTCTTGGGCCAGAAATATGTTCCCTAGATCGAATATTGACTCCTGTATGGCTGATGAATCATCAGACAGAGTCAACAAGTATGTATAAAAAAACTTCAAAACTGAGTATTCATTGGCCAGAAATATGTTCATTAGGTCAAATATTGACTCCTGTACGGCTGATGAATCATCAGACGGAGACAATGACTAAAAATAGAAAGTTCATTATCAACTACTCTTGGGCCAGAAATATGTTCCCTAGATCAAATATTGACTCCTGTATGGCTGATGAATCATCAGACGGAGTCAATAAGTATGTATAATAAAAAATCAAGACTGAGTATTCTTTGGCCAGAAATATGTTCATTACGTCAAATATTGACTCCTGTATGGCTGACGAATCATCAGGCGGAGTCAAAGAATATGTATGAAAAAGTTTATGTTTGAGGACTTGGACCAGAAATATGTTCAGTAGGTCAAATATCAACTCCTTTATGGGTGATGAACCATCTGAGGAGTAAATGAGAAGAAATAAAAAAAAGTTCAAGACTGAGTATTCTTTGGCCAGAAGTATGTTCATTAGGTCAAATATTTACTCCTGTATGGCTGATGAATCATCAGACAAAGTCAATAATTAGGGATTAAAAAAGTTCAGGACTGAGTATTCTTTAGCCAGAAATATGTTCATTAGGTCACATTTTGACTCCTGTATGGCTGATGAATTATCAGGCGGAGTCAATAAGTATGTATAAAAAATTCAATACTGAGTATTCTTTGGCCAGAACTATGTTCATTATGTCAAATATTGACTCCTGTACGGCTGATGAATCATCAGACAATGACTAAAAATAGAAAGTTCATTATCAACTACTCTTGGGCCAGAAATATGTTCCCTAGATCAAATATTTACTCCTGTATGGCTGACGAATCATCAGGTGGAGTCAATAAATATGTATGAAAAAGTTTATGATCGAGGACTCAGACCAGAAATATGTTCCCTAGGTCAAATATCGACTCCTTTATGGGTGACGAACCATCTGAGGAGTAAATGAGAAGAAATAAAAAAAAGTTCAATACTGAGCATTCTTTGGCCAGAAGTATGTTCATTAGGTCAAAAATTGACTCCGGTATGGCTGACGAATCATCAGGCGGAGTCAATAAGTATGTATGAAAAAGTTCATGATTGAGGACTCGGACCAGAAATATGTTCAATAGGTCAAATATCGACTCCTTTATGAGTGACGAAACATCAGAGGACTAAATGAGAAGAAATAAAAAAAAGTTCAAGACTGAGTATTCTTTGGCCAGAAGTATGTTCATTAGGTCAAATATTGACTCCGGTATCACTGACGTCAGGCGGAGTCAATATGTATGAAAAAGTTCATGATTGAGGACTCAGACCAGAAATATGTTCAATAGGTCAAATATCAACTCCTTTATGGGTGACGAAACATCAGAGGAGTAAATGAGAAGAAATAAAAAAAAGTTCAAGACTGAGTATTCTTTGGCCAGAAGTATGTTCATTAGGTCAAATATTTACTCCTGTACGGCTGATGAATCATCAGACAAAGTCAATAATTAGGGATTAAAAAAGTTCAGGACTGAGTATTCTTTGGCCAGAAATATGTTCATTAGGTCACATTTTGACTCCTGTATGGCTGATGAATTATCAGGCGGAGTCAATAAGTATGTATAAAAAATTCAATACTGAGTATTCTTTGGCCAGAACTATGTTCATTATGTCAAATATTTACTCCTGTATGGCTGATGAATCATCAGACGGAGACAATGATTAAAATTAGAAAGTTCATTATCAACTACTCTTGGGCCAGAAATATGTTCCCTAGGTCAAATTTCGACTCCTTTATGGGTGACGAACCATCAGAGGAGTAAATGATAAGAAATAAGAAAAAGTTCAAGACTGAGTATTCTTTGGCCAGAAGTATGTTCATTAGGTCAAATATTCACTCTTGTACGGCTGATGAATCATCAGACGGAGTCAATATGTATAAAAAAACTTCAAGACTGAGTATTCTTTGGCCAGAAGTATGTTCATTAGGTCAAATTTTGACTCCTGTATGGTTGTCGTATCATCAGACGGAGTCAATGACTAAAAATAGAAAGTTCATGATCGACTACTCTTGGGCCAGAAATATATTCAGTAGGTCCAATATTGAATACTATATGCCTGCTGTATCAACAGAAGGAGTCAAAGAGTATGTCTAAAATTTCAAGACTGAGTATTCTTTGGCCAGATGTATGTTCATTAGGTCATAAATATTTCATATAGTTCATGATTGACTAATTTTTTGACTAATTGGTCAAATATTGACAACTATATGCCTGCTAGATCATCAGAAGGCGTCAAGGAGTATTTATAGAAAGTTTATGACCGAGGACTCGGACCAGAAATATGTTCTATTGAATTGTTCAATATAAATATGGACTCCTGTATGGCTGATGAATTATCAGACAGACTCAATAAGTATGTATAAATAAATTCAAGACAGTATTCTTTGGACAGTAGTTTATGACCGAGGACTCGGACCAGAAATATGTTCAATATGTTCAATATAAATATGGACTCCTGTATGGCTGATGAATTATCAGACAGTCTCAATAAGTATGTATAAAAAAATTCAAGACAGTATTTTTTGGCCAAAAATATGTTCAGTAGGTGAAATATTGACTCCTGTATGTATGAATCAACAGAGGAAGTCAATATGTATAAAAAAGTTCAAGTCCAGAAATATGTTCATTTGGTCAAATATTGACTATTGTCTAATAAAGTTTAAGATCGACTACTTTTTGGCCAGAGAGAAGCCTATTATGTATAAAAACTTCTTCTGGTAACAGAAGTAGTCATTATGTCTAAAAAAATTTCAAGATTGACTACTTTTTGGCCCAATAAATGTCCATTAGGTCAAATATGCACTACTGTATGGCTGAGATATAATCAGGAGTGAGTGAGTAGAAATAGAAAGTTCATAATCAACGACTCTTGTTCCTGAAATTTATACAGTACAAAAAATATAGACTACTGTCTTTCTGAAGGGATGATTGACAATGTACAGAAAGTTAATGATCCAGGGCTCTTTTGCTAGAAATATGTTCAGTATGTCAAATGTGGACTTCTCTAGGGCTGATGTAACATTCGAAAGAGTCATGGTGGCATATCATGATTGATGACTCTTGGGAAATATAGGTCCAGATATATATCCATAAGGTCAAATATAGACTTTTGAGTGGCTGAGGTAACATCATCAGGAGTCGTTGAGTATTGTATAAAAAGTTCATGATCTTTTGCCAAAAATATATTCAATAGGTCAAATGTATGTGGTCAATGAATATGTATATAAAGTTCAAGTTCTAAGACTGTTTATGCAAGCAATTTTGTCCATTAGCTCAAATATGGACTACTGTTTGGCTGATGTATCTTCAGAAGGAGTCAATGTGTGCTAGAACTATGTTGAGTTGGATAAAATGTGAACTACTGTCTGTCTGTTGTAACATCAGATGTATTCTATTACTCCATGTAGAAAGGAGTACACTTATGTTCATGTTCAGTAGTTCACACATGGACTTATGTATGTCTGATGTACTGTATGTATGTCTGATGTACGTCTGATGTATGTCTGATGTACTGTAACATCAGAACAATGCAGTATGTATAAGAAAGTTCATGATCTACAAATCTTGGACTATAAATATGTACAACAGGTCAAATATGGCATGCCAACATAATATACTAACTATTGCAGCTATGTGAGCTATGCACTGCAATAATAGGACAGTTGTTTCTTCATTACTCAACCAAGTGAGTTACTTCTTCTATGCATTGTAGTACAAAAGCTCATATTTTACATATGTAATCTCTTCATTTATTTCTCTTTATTTACAATGGATTAATGTTATGAAATGCAATGAAGCCGCATAATTCATGTGTTATTCTTAAATGCACAACTGAGTATCTTGGTACTTGTTTGCAATGCCATGCAAAAGCGCATATGTGCAGTTGAAGAATAACTTATAAGTTATGTACTTGTTGCGTTGCAGTGCAAGTGCGTTGCTTTTTATCGACTTATTGTGTTGTGCATTGGAGTTAATATGTGTGCTTTCAAAGAGATAACACATTAGATTTCTCATTCCATTGCGTAAAACCTTATTCCGTTTTACATTAGAGAATGACATGAAATATACACTTTTTCATTGTATTGCATGCAAGAACTAACTAACGTAGTGCATTAAAGAGTTAACACATATGTTTTTACATTGCTTTGCACACGACAACTAACTTATTCTTTTGTGTATTATAACACGAGCCTTTGCATAGACGATGCATTATAAAAAAATGCATACAACTAACTATTCATTAAGTTAACATAATGTGCATTTGAATTGCACATACGATCCATCGTAGTGCAATTGAAGAATAACAGATAAGCTTATGCACTTCCTGTTCATTGAAAAGTTAGCATTGTATGCTGTTGAAAAAATGACACGTAACATTTGATTTGGAATTGCATTGCTTACAATGGAACTCATTCCATTTTGCACTTAAGAATGACATATGAAGAATAAGTTATACGCTTATTTTGTTTTGTTGTATTGTATAGAACTAACTAATTCAATAACACAAGAATAACACATGTAATGAGTTGTTTCAGTGCATTGCAAAAACAAAAAAAAAAACAACAACAAAAAACAACTAACTTCCGTTTAGTTCGAAGATATAAATCATAGCATTTTGCATTACAATGCATAGGAGGTCTAACTATGCATTTGGTTGTGCACTGAAAAGATTACATATGTGCTGCTGCAGTGCCTAGCGCACCGGACCTATCATTCAATGCACAGGGAGTATGTGCAATGCACAAGAATAACTTATATGTGATGAGTTAATATATATGGTGTTAAAGAGATACGTTGAATTGCATGTGCATTGCATCTTCTGTGCACTGAAAAGACATCAAATAACATGTGCGTTTAATGCATTGCATTACATACATGACCTGACTTTTATTGACTTTTTTGCATTGAAGAATGACACTTGAAACCTTGATTAATTACTTTGTACATTGAAGAGATTACACATCGCATATGTGCTGCATTGCATTGCATTGCATACACGATCACTAACTAACTGTGTGTGCTGTTGCAAAAAGCTCATGTTACATGTTATCTCTTCGATATACAACGGAATGTGTTAGTTGTTTTATGGACAAGAACGCGCATTTTATTTGTCATTTTTAAATACGCATCTGAATAATTCAGTTGTGTATATGCAATGCATTGCAAAAGCGCATATATATGTTATGTCTTCAGTGCAGAAAGGAATGTTAGCTCTTGTGTGCACTGCAATGAAACGGATTGTCTCATGTGTCATTCGGTGCAAAAGTCAATAAAAGTCAGGTCATATATACAATGCATGTAACGCATATGTGCACCTGAAGTATAACATAAGCTGTGCACTTGTTTCGTTGGCTTGTATTCAAGAACTAACTCATTCCATGCATTGAAAAACAACATATAAATTTGTATATCGAAGATATAACATGTAACGTGAGAATTTTACATTGCAATGCATAGAACATCTACTCATTTTGTTTTGCGATGAAGAGATATGTGCAACGAAGAATAACATATTGTTGAATTACAGTGCATTCAAGAACTAACTCATTCCGGCTGTGCTTTGAAAAGTTAACTTGTGTGCTGTTGAAGCGATAACATAGAATTGCAAGAAGTTCTAATGTATTCCTCTGTGCATTCGACAATACATAACGTGTTATCCATTGCTTTGCACACGACAACTAACTTATTCATTTGTGTATTATAACACGAGCCTTTGCATAGACGATGCATTATAAAGAAATGCATACAACTAACTAACTACTCATTAAGTTAACAAAATGTGCAGTTGCATTGCACATCCATCGTTGTGCAATTGAAGTGCATTCAAGAACTAACTCATTCCGGCTGTGCTTTGAAAAGTTATCGTGTGTGCTGTTGAAGAGGTAACATAGAATTTCAAGTTCTAATGTAATTCCTCTGTGCATTTAATCGACTATACACTACCCTGGATCGTAAGTGCCATGCAATGCACAAGCATAGCATATGTTGTTCTGATGCATGTGGCGCGTACGATAGGACCAGTGCGCAATGCACTGCAACAGCACATATATAATCTGCAGTATAATGCAAAATACTCGTGTTACATGTTATATCTTCGCTATACAACTAAGTTAGTCAATCCTATGAAACAAGCCATATTACCTGTTATTCTTTAACACACACCTTAAGGAGTTAGTTATTGTATACAATGCAAGTACATATTTTATTCTTCAATTGCACAACGTTGGGTAGTATATGAAATGCAATGCAACAGCACATGTTATCTTGCTGTAATGCACTGCATTATAATGCATCTTCTATGCATTGCAATGCAAAGGTTCATATTATCTCTTCCATATTTTGTATGCAAAGCAATGCGATAGCACTAGATGTTATCTCTTCAACAGCACATATGTTAACTCTTCACCACTCACCGCGGAATGAGTTAGTTCTTGTAATGCACCTCAAAGCAACAAGTGCATGGATAAGGTTATTCTTCAATTGCATTACAATTGCATTACCTATGTGAAGCACAAGCATAGCATATATATTATTCTTGATTCCACGATGATAGGACCAGTGCGCAAAATGGACTACAGCACATATATAATCTGCAATGTAATGCAAAATGCTCGTGTTACATGTTTATCTTCGCTATACAACGAAATTAGTTGTTTTATGCAATGCTATGAAACAAGCCATATTACCCTGTTATTCTTTAACACACACCTTAAGGAGTTAGTTATTGTATACAATGCAAGTACATAACATATTTTATTCTTCAATTGCACAATGTTGGGAAATGTAATGCAACAGCAATTGTTATCTTAATGCACTGCATTATAATGCATCTTCTATGCATTGCAAATGCAAAGGTTCATATTATCTCTTCCATATTTTGTATGCAAAGCAATGTGATAGCACTAGATGTTATCTCTTAAACAGCACATTTGTTAAGTCTTCACCACTCACAGCGGAATGAGTTAGTTCTTGTAATGCACCTCAAAGCAACAATTGTATATATTACAATTGCAATATATATGTGAAGCACAAGCATAGCATATATATTATTCTTGATTCCACGATGATAGGACCAGTGCGCAAAATGGACTACAGCACATATATAATCTGCAATGTAATGCAAAATGCTCGTATTAAATGTTTATCTTTGCTATACAACGAAATTAGTTTTTTTATGCAATGCTATGAAACAAGCCATATTACCTGTTATTCTTTAACACACACCTTAAGGAGTTAGTTATTGTATACAATGCAAGTACATATACATATAAGTACATATTTTAATCTTCAATTGCACAACGTTGGGTCGTATATGAAATGCAATGCATTTCAAGATGCATTAATTATAATGCATCTTCTATGCATTGCAATGCAAAGGTTCATATTATCTCTTCAATCAGCAAATATGCCGTGGGTTAGCTCTTCAGTGTGCAAAGGAATGAGCTATTTCTTGTATCTGATGGAGGGAAACAGAGAATGTCTCATGTGCCATTCTTCAATGCAAAGTCAATAAAAGTTAGGCTACGTATGCAATGCAATGCGAAAACACGTATGTGTTTTAGCTTTTTAGTTCTTGCATGTAGTGAAATGAAACCGCATATTTCATGTCATTCTTAAGTGCAAGTTGGTCACGAACGCTTTGAATGTGAAATCAAATGTGCGATGTGTTATCTCTTCAACATCACATATTTAACTTCACTGTAGAGCGGAATGAGTTAGGAATGAATATGCGCAACAAGTGCAAACTTATTATGTTGGATCTCATTTGCAATGCAATACAAAAAAGCATATATCTGAATGAGTTAGTTCTTGTATGCATTGCATTATAATGCAGTTTCTATGAAAAAGGCTCACGTTATGTATCTCTTCAATACAAAACTGAAGAAGTTAATCAGTTGTTTGCAAAGCAAAGCACATCTTAGGTGTTGTCGTTTCAATACACAGAAAAGAACTTTATGCAATCTAGTGTCATAGTGTCATCTCTTCAACAGCACATATGTTAACTCTTCAACGCATTGCAATAGGACTGTTGCACTGTAGCTCAACCAAATTAGGTAGTTATAACAATATATACACTGTTGCATTTGCATACAAAATTCGAACTTATTCTTTTGTGCATTTGAAAATGTTCAGTTGCATTGCGTGACAAACAACAACTAGCCCATTCCGTTGTGCGATGAAGCGATAACATATAAGATATTATATTGCTTTGCACACACAATGTGACGGTTGTGCTTTGAAAAATAACGTATAAGCTATGCACTATATTTTACTTGCCTTGTGTTCAATAACTAACTCATTCCGATGTGCTTTGAAGCTGCATATGTACTGCATTACACTGATTACTGATTACATTACCTGTTCCGTTGTGAACCGAAGAGATAACACATATTTGATTTCGCATATTTGAAGAGATAACAAATTTATAGATAATTCTATTCTATCTATTCAACACTCTTCAATGCACAAAGGAAAGATTTGGTTATGCACTGCAAAGCCACAGGTGCATTGCTTATATGTTTATTCTCACTACACGATGATAGATCCGGTGCGCTTTGCAATGCAACAGCACATATGTATATGCTCATGTTACATGTTACATCTTCGGTATACAACGGAAGATATATTTTTTTTTATTCAGTGAAACATCCCATATTACAATGAGATATTCTTCAACACACAACTGAATAAGTTAGTTCTTGTATACAATACAACAAAATAAGTACATAACTTATGTTATTCTTCATTTGCAATAAAACAGTAAATATCTCATGTGTAATTTCTTCAATAGTTCTTGAATGCAATGTATCGCAACAATTGCAGCTTTATTCTTCGTTGGACAACGATAGGTCCTGGGCGTAATGCAATGAACTTCAACATTGCTCACAGAATCTGTCGTATTGCATTGAAGAATAACATTCATAAATTGTTAGTTAATTATGTTAGCAGTCCATATTTGACCTACTGTACATTCTTTCTAGCACAATAATCCCAGATCATGAACTTTCAATAAATTCTCAGTACATCTTTCAGATGTTACACCAGACAGACAGCATGTTTGAGCTATTTGGGAATATTTGGAGCTATATTTCCGGCAAAAAGGGTCCTCGAACTTGAACATTCTATACATATTCATAGACTACTTCTGTTGTTAAATCAGACGGAAAGCAGTACTTATTTAACCTACTGAACATATTTCTGGCCCAAGAGTCGTAGATCACGAACATTGTATTACTACTCATTGACTCCGTCTGATAATTCATCAGCCATACAGGAGTCGATATTTGACCTATTGAAAATATTTCTGGTCTAGAGTCCGATCATGAACTTTCTATTTATACTCTTAGACTCCTTTTGATGATATGTCAGCCATGCAGTAGTGAAGTTTTCAACTAATTGACATATCTGGCAAGAGAATACTTAGCCTTGATCTTTTTTTATTTTTAGTTCTTCTCATTTACTCCTCTGATGGTTCGACAACCAAACAAGGAGTCAATTATTGACCTAATGAATGTGTTTCTGGTCAGAGAATACTCAGGCTTGAAGTTTTTTATACATACTTATTGACTCCATCTAATGATTCATCAACCATAGAGGAGTCAATATTTGACCTAATGAACATATTTCTGGCCAAAGAATACTCAGTCTTGAATTTTTAGACATACTCTTTGACTCCTTCTGTTGATACAGCAGACATACAGTATTCAATTTTTGGTCTACTGAACATATTTCTGGCCCAAGAGTAGTCGATTATGAGCTTTCTATTTCTAGTCATTGACTCTGCCTGATGATTCGTCAACCATACAGGAGTCAATATTTGACCTAATGAACATATTTCTGGCCAAAGAATACTCAGTCTTGAATTTATTTATACATACTTATTGTCTCTGTCTGATAATTCATCAGCCATACAGGAGTTAATACTTGAACATATTTCTAGACATAGAATACTCAGTCTTGAAGTTTTTTATACATACTTATTGACTCTGTCTGATAATTCATCAGCCATACAGGAGTCCATATTTGACCTATTGAACATGTTTCTGGTCCAAGAGTCCTCGATCATTACCTTTTTCATACATACTCATTGACTCTGTATGATGATTCATCAGCCATACAGGAGTCAATACCTGAACATATTTCTGGCCATAGAATACTCAATCTTGAACATTTTCATACATACTCATTGACTCTGTCTGAGGATTCATCAGCCATACGGGAGTCAATATTTGACCTATTGAACTCATTTCTGGTTCAAGAGTCTTCCATCATGAACTTTTTCATACATACTTATTGACAGCCTGATGATATGTCAGCCATACAGGAGTCAATATTTGACATAATGAACATATTTCTGACCAAAGAATACTCAGTCTTGAACTTTTTAATACATACTCATTGACTCTGTCTGAGGATTCATCAGCCATACATGAGTCCATATTTGACATAATGAACATATTTGTGGCCAAATAATACTCAGTCTTGAACTTTTTTATACATACTTACTGACTCTGTCTGATAATTCATCAGCCACACAGGAGTCCATATTTGACCTATTGAACATGTTTCTGGTCCAAGAGTCCTCGGTCATTAACATTTTCATACATACTCATTGACTATGTATGATGATTCATCAGCCATATAGGATTCAATACTTGAACATATTTCTGGCCATAGAATACTCAGTCTTGAACTTTTTTATACATATTGATTTCGTCTGAAAATTCATCAGCCATACAGGAGTAAATATTTGACCTAATGAACATATTTCTTGTCCTAGAGTCCTTGATTATGAACTTTTTCATACATACTTATTGACAGCCTGATGATGCGTCAGCCATACAGGAGTCAATATTTGACGTAATGAACATATTTCTGGTCAAAGAATACTCAGTCTTGAACTTTTTTATACATACTTCTTGACTTCCTCTGATAATTCGTGAGCCATACAGGAGTCAATATTTGACCGACTGAACATATTTTTGGCCTTGAATTTATTTATACATACTTATTGTCTCTGTCTGATAATTCATCAGCCATACAGGAGTAAATATTTGACCTATTGAACATGTTTCTGGTCCAAGAGTCCTCAATCATTAACTTTTTCATACATACTCATTTAATCTGTATGATGATTCATCAGCCATACAGGAGTCAATACTTGAACATATTTCTGGCCATAGAATACTCAGTCTTGAACTTTTTTATACATATTGATTTCGTCTGATAATTCATCAGCCATACAGGAGTCCATATTTGACCTATTGAACATGTTTCTGGTCCAAGAGTCCTCGATCATTAACTTTTTCATACATACTTATTGACTCTGCCTGATGATATGTTAGCCATACAGGAGTCAAAATTTGACTGACTGAAAAAAAATCTGGCCCAAGAGTCGTTGATCATGAATTTTCTATACATACTTAATCGACTCCTTCTTATGATACGGAAGGCATATAGTAGTCCATATATGACCTAATTGACATATTTCTGGCCGACGAATACTCAATCTTGAACTTTTTCATACATACTTATTGACAGCCTGATGATACTTCAGCCATACAGGAGTCAAAATTTGACCTACTGAAAAAAAATCTGGCCCAAAAGTCGTTGATCATGAATTTTCTATACATACTTAATCGACTCCTTCTGATGATACGGAAGGCATATAGTAGTCCATATATGACCTAATTGACATATTTCTGGCCGACGAATACTCAATCTTGAACATTTTCATAAATACTCATTGACTCTGTCTGAGGATTCATCTGCCATACAGGAGTCAATATTTGACCTATTAAATTAATTTCTGGTTCAAGTGTCTTCCATCATGAACTTTTTCATACATACTTATTGACAGCCTGATGATACGTCAGCCATACAGGAGTCAATATTTGACGTAATGAACATATTTCTGGCCAAAGAATACTCAGTCTTGAACTTTTTTATATATACTTCTTGACTTCCTTTGATAATTCATCAGCCAATCTTGAACATTTTCATACATACTCATTGACTCTGTCTGAGGATTCATCAGCCATACAGGAGTCAATATTTCACCTATTGAACTCATTTCTGGTTCAAGAGTCTTCCATCATGAACTTTTTCATACATACTTATTGACAGCCTGATGATATGTCAGCCATACAGGAGTCAATATTTGACATAATGAACATATTTCTGACCAAAGAATACTCAGTCTTGAACTTTTTAATACATACTTCTTGACTTCCTCTGATAATTCGTGAGCCATACAGGAGTCCATATTTGACGTAATGAATATATTTCTGGCCAAGGAATACTCAGTCTTGAACATTTTCATACATACTCATTGATTCTGTCTGAAGATTCATCAGCCAGACATGAGTCAATATTTGACATAATGAACATATTTGTGGCCAAATAATACTCAGTCTTGAATTTTTATATGCATACTTACTGACTCTGTCTGATAATTCATCAGCCACACAGGAGTCCATATTTGACCTATTGAACATGTTTCTGGTCCAAGAGTCTTCGATCATTAATTTTTTCATACATACTTATTGACTTCGTCTGATAATTCATCAGCCATACAGGAGTCAATACTTGAACATATTTCTGGACATAGAATACTCAGTCTTGAACTTTTTTATACATACTTGTTGATTTCGTCTGATAATTCATCAACCATACAGGAGTCAATATTTATTTGACCCACTGAAAAAAATTCTGGCCCAAGAGTCCTCGATCATACACTTTCCAGTCATACTCATCGACTCCTTCTGATGATATGGCAGGCATATCGTAATCCATATTTGACCTAATGCACATATTTCTGGCCAAAGAATACTCAGTCTTGAAGTTTTTTTTATACATACTTATTGACTCCATCTGATAATTCATCAGCCATAAAGGAGTGAATATTTAAACTGATGAACATATTTCTGGCCAAAGAATACTCAGTCTTGAACTTTTTTATATATACTTCTTGACTTCCTCTGATAATTCATCAGCCATACAGGAGTCCATATTTGAGCTATTGAATATATTTATGGTCCAGGAGTCCTCGATCATTAACTTTTTCATACATACTCATTGACTCTGTATGATGATTCATCAGCCATACAGGAGTCAATACTTGAACATATTTCTGGCCATAGAATACTCAGTCTTGAACTTTTTTATACATATTGATTTTGTCTGAAAATTCATCAGCCATACAGTAGTAAATATTTGACCTAATGAACATATTTCTTGTCCTAGAGTCCTTGATCATGAACGTTTTCATACATACTTATTGACTCTGCCTGATGATACGTCAGCCATACAGGAGTCAAAATTTGACCCACTGAAAAAAAAATCTGGCCCAAGAGTCGTTGATCATGAATTTTCTATACATACTTAATCGACTCCTTCTGATGATACGGAAGGCATATAGTAGTCCATATATGACCTAATTGACATATTTCTGGCCGACGAATACTCAATCTTGAACATTTTCATACATACTCATTGACTCTGTCTGAGGATTCATCAGCCATACAGGAGTCAATATTTGACCTATTAAATTCATTTCTGGTTCAAGAGTCTTCCATCATGAACTTTTTCATACATACTTATTGACAGCCTGATGATACGTCAGCCATACAGGAGTCAATATTTGACGTAATGAACATATTTCTGGTCAAAGAATACTCAGTCTTGAACTTTTTCATACATACTTCTTGACTTCCTCTGATAATTCGTGAGCCATACAGGAGTCAATATTTGACCGACTGAACATATTTTTGGCCTTGAATTTATTTATACATACTTATTGTCTCTGTCTGATAATTCATCAGCCATACAGGAGTAAATATTTGACCTATTGAACATGTTTCTGGTCCAAGAGTCCTCGATCATTAACTTTTTCATACATACTTATTGACTCTGCCTGATGATATGTCAGCCATACAGGAGTCAAAATTTGACCCACTGAAAAAAAATCTGGCCCAAGAGTCGTCGATCATGAATTTTCTATACATACTTAATCGACTCCTTCTGATGATACGGAAGGCATATAGTAGTCCATATATGATCTAATTGACATATTTCTGGCTCAATCTTGAACATTTTCATACATACTCATTGACTCTGTCTGAGGATTCATCAGCCATACATGAGTCCATATTTGACATAATGAACATATTTGTGGCCAAATAATACTCAGTCTTGAACTTTTTTATACATACTTACTGACTCTGTCTGATAATTCATCAGCCACACAGGAGTCCATATTTGACCTATTGAACATGTTTCTGGTCCAAGAGTCCTCGGTCATTAACATTTTCATACATACTCATTGACTCTGTATGATGATTCATCAGCCATATAGGAGTCAATACTTGAACATATTTCTGGCCATAGAATACTCAGTCTTGAACTTTTTTATACATATTGATTTCGTCTGAAAATTCATCAGCCATACAGGAGTAAATATTTGACCTAATGAACATATTTCTTGTCCTAGAGTCCTTGATTATGAACTTTTTCATACATACTTATTGACAGCCTAATGATACGTCAGCAATACAGGAGTCCATATTTGACCTATTGAATATGTTTCTGGTCCAAGAGTCCTCGATCATTAACTTTTTCATACATACTCATTGACTCTGTCTGAGGATTCATCAGCCATACAGGAGTCAATATTTGACCTATTAAATTCATTTCTGGTTCAAGAGTCTTCCATCATGAACTTTTTCATACATACTCATTGACTCTGTATGATGATTCATCAGCCATACAGGAGTCAATATTTGAACATATTTCTGGCCATAGAATACTCAGTCTTGAACTTTTTTATACATATTGATTTCGTCTGAAAATTCATCAGCCATACAGGAGTAAATATTTGACCTAATGAACATATTTCTTGTCCTAGAGTCCTTGATTATGAACTTTTTCATACATACTTATTGACAGCCTGATGATACGTCAGCCATACAGGAGTCAATATTTGACGTAATGAACATATTTCTGGCCAAAGAATACTCAGTCTTGAACTTTTTCATACATACTTCTTGACTTCCTCTGATAATTCGTGAGCCATACAGGAGTCAATATTTGACCTACTGAACATATTTTGGCCAAAGAATACTGCCTTGAATTTATTTATACATACTTATTGTCTCTATCTGATAATTCATCAGCCATACAGGAGTCCATATTTGACCTATTGAACATGTTTCTGGTCCAAGAGTCCTCGATCATTAATTTTTTTATACATACTCATTGACTCTGTATGATGATTCATCAGCCATACAGGAGTCAATACTTGAACATATTTCTGGCCATAGAATACTCAGTCTTGAACTTTTTTATTCATATTGATTTCGTCTGATAATTCATCAGCCATACAGGAGTAAATATTTGACCTAATGAACATATTTCTTGTCCAAGAGCCCTTGATCATGAACTTTTTCATACATACTTATTGACTCTGCCTGATGATATGTCAGCCATACAGGAGTCAAAATTTGACCCACTGAAAAAAAATCTGGCCCAAGAGTCGTCGATCATGAATTTTCTATACATACTTAATCGACTCCTTCTGATGATACGGAAGGCATATAGTAGTCGACATATTTCATATATCTCATATTTCTGGCTCAATCTTGAACATTTTCATACATACTCATTGACTCTGTCTGAGGATTCATCAGCCATACAGGAGTAAATATTTGACATAATGAACATATTTGTGGCCAAATAATACTCAGTCTTGAACTTTTTTATACATACTTACTGACTCTGTCTGATAATTCATCAGCCACACAGGAGTCCATATTTGACCTATTGAACATGTTTCTGGTCCAAGAGTCTTCGATCATTAATTTTTTCATACATACTTATTGACTTCGTCTGATAATTCATCAGCCATACAGGAGTCAATATTTGACCTATTAAATTCATTTCTGGTTCAAGAGTCTTCCATCTTGAACTTTTTTATACATACTTATTGATTTCGTCTGATAATTCATAAACCATACAGGAGTCAATATTTGACCCACTGAAAAAATTTCTGGCCCAAGAGTCCTCGATCATACACTTTCCCATCATACTCATCGACTCCTTCTGATGATACGGCAGGCATATCGTAATCCATATTTGACCTAATGCACATATTTCTGGCCAAAGAATACTCAGTCTTGAAGTTTTTTTATACATACTTATTGACTCCGTCTGATGATTCATCAGCCATAAAGGAGTGAATATTTGAACTGATGAACATATTTCTGGCCAAAGAATACTCAGTCTTGAACTTTTTTATACATACTCATTGACTCTGTCTGATAATTCATCAGCCATACAGGAGTCCATATTTGACCTATTGAACATGTTTCTGGTCCAAGAGTCTTCGGTCATTAACTTTTTCATACATACTCATTGACTCTGTATGATGATTCATCAGCCATACAGGAGTCAATACTTGAACATATTTCTGGCCATAGAATACTCAGTCTTGAACTTTTTTATACATATTGATTTCGTCTGAAAATTCATCAGCCATACAGGAATAAATATTTGACCTAATGAACATATTTCTTGTCCTAGAGTCCTTGATCATGAACGTTTTCATACATGCTTATTGACTCTGCCTGATGATACGTCAGCCACACAGGAGTCAAAATTTGACCCACTGAAAAAAAATCTGGCCCTAGAGTCGTTGATCATGAATTTTCTATACATACTTAATCGACTCCTTCTGATGATACGGAAGGCATATAGTAGACCATATATGACCTAATTGACATATTTCTGGCCGACGAATACTCAATCTTGAACATTTTCATACATACTCATTGACTCTGTCTGAGGATTCATCAGCCATACAGGAGTCAATATTTGACCTATTAAATTCATTTCTGGTTCAAGAGTCTTCCATCATGAACTTTTTCATACATACTTATTGACAGCCTGATGATACGTCAGCCATACAGGAGTCAATATTTGACGTAATGAACATATTTCTGGTCAAAGAATACTCAGTCTTGAACTTTTTTATACATACTTCTTGACTTCCTCTGATAATTCGTGAGCCATACAGGAGTCAATATTTGACCGACTGAACATATTTTTGGCCTTGAATTTATTTATACATACTTATTGTCTCTGTCTGATAATTCATCAGCCATACAGGAGTCCATATTTGACCTATTGAACATGTTTCTGGTCCAAGAGTCCTCGATCATTAACTTTTTCATACATACTCATTGACTCTGTATGATGATTCATCAGCCATACAGGAGTCATTACTTGAACATATTTCTGGCCATAGAATACTCAGTCTTGAACTTTTTTATACATATTGATTTCGTCTGATAATTCATCAGCCATACAGGAGTAAATATTTGACCTATTGAACATGTTTCTGGTCCAAGAGTCCTCGATCATTAACTTTTTCATACATACTCATTGACTCTGTATGATGATATGTCAGCCATACAGGAGTCAATACCTGAACATATTTCTGGCCATAGAATACTCAGTCTTGAACTTTTTTACACATATTGATTTCGTCTGATAATTCATCAGCCATACAGGAGTCCATATTTGACCTATTGAACATGTTTCTGGTCCAAGAGTCCTCGATCATTAACTTTTTCATACATACTCATTGACTCTGTATGATGATTCATCAGCCATACAGGTGTCAATACTTGAACATATTTCTGACCATAGAATACTCAGTCTTGAACTTTTTTATAAATATTGATTTCGTCTGAAAATTCATCAGCCATACAGGAGTAAATATTTGACCTAATGAACATATTTCTTGTCGTAGAGTCCTTGATCATGAACTTTTTCATACATACTTATTGACTCTGCCTGATGATACGTCAGCCATACAGGAGTCAAAATTTGACCCACTGAAAAAAAATCTGGCCCAAGAGTCGTTGATCATGAATTTTCTATACATACTTAATCGACTCCTGATGATATGGAAGGCATATAGTAGTCCATATATGACCTAATTGACATATTTCTGGCCGACGAATACTCAATCTTGAACATTTTCATACATACTCATTGACTCTGTCTGAGGATTCATCAGCCATACAGGAGTCAATATTTGACCTATTAAATTCATTTCTGGTTCAAGAGTTTTCCATCATGAACTTTTTCATACATACTTACTGACAGCCTGATGATACGTCAGCCATACAGGAGTCAATATTTGACGTAATGAACATATTTCTGGCCAAAGAATACTGTCTTGAACTTTTTTATACATACTTCTTGACTTCCTCTGATAATTCATGAGCCATACAGGAGTCAATATTTGACCTACTGAACATATTTTTGGCCAAAGAATACTGCCTTGAATTCATTTATAGATACTTATTGTCTCTGTCTGATAATTCATCAGCCATACAGGAGTCCATATTTGACCTATTGAACATGTTTCTGGTCCAAGAGTCCTCGATCATTAACTTTTTCATACATACTCATTGACTCTGTATGATGATTCATCAGCCATACAGGTGTCAATACTTGAACATATTTCTGACCATAGAATACTCAGTCTTGAACTTTTTTATACATATTGATTTCGTCTGAAAATTCATCAGCCATACAGGAGTAAATATTTGACCGAATGAACATATTTCTTGTCCTAGGGTCCTTGATCATGAACTTTTTCATACATACTTATTGACTCTGCCTGATGATATGTCAGCCATACAGGAGTCAAAATTTGACCCACTGAAAAAAAATCTGGCCCAAGAGTCGTTGATCATGAATTTTCTATACATACTTAATCGACTCCTTCTGATGATACGGAAGGCATATAGTAGTCCATATATGACCTAATTGACATATTTCTGGCCGATGAATACTCAATCTTGAACATTTTCATACATACTTATTGAAAGCCTGATGATACGTCAGCCATACAGGAGTCAATATTTGACGTAATGAACATATTTCTGGCCAAAGAATACTCAGTCTTGACCTTTTTTATACATACTCATTGACTCTGTATGATGATTCATCAGCCATACAGGAGTCAATACTTGAACATATTTCTGGCCATAGAATACTCAGTCTTGAACTTTTTTATACATATTGATTTCGTCTGAAAATTCATCAGCCATACAGGAGTAAATATTTGACATAATGAACATATTTCTTGTCCTAGAGTCCTTGATCATGAACTTTTTCATACATACTTATTGACTCTGCCTGATGATACGTCAGCCATACAGGAGTCAAAATTTGACCGACTGAAAAAAAATCTGGCCCAAAAGTCGTTGATCATGAATTTTCTATACATACTTAATCGACTCCTTCTGATGATATGGAAGGCATATAGTAGTCCATATATGACCTAATTGACATATTTCTGGCCGACGAATACTCAATCTTGAACATTTTCATACATACTCATTGACTCTGTCTGAGGATTCATCAGCCATACAGGAGTCAATACCTGAACATATTTCTGGCCATAGAATACTCAGTCTTGAACTTTTTTATACATATTGATTTCGTCTGATAATTCATCAGCCATACAGTAGTCCATATTTGACCTATTGAACATGTTTCTGGTCCAAGAATCCTCGATCATTAACTTTTTCATACACACTCATTGACTCTGTCTGAGGATTCATCAGCCATACAGGAGTCAATAATTGACGTAATGAACATATTTCTGGCCAAAGAATACTCAGTCTTGAACTTTTTTATTCATACTTCTTGACTTCCTCTGATAATTCGTGAGCCATACAGGAGTCAATATTTGACCTACTGAACATATTTTTGGCCAAAGAATACTGCCTTGAATTTATTTATACATACTTATTGTCTCTGTCTGATAATTCATCAGCCATACAGGAGTCCATATTTGACCTATTGAACATGTTTCTGGTCCAAGAGTCCTCGATCATTAACTTTTTCATACACACTCATTGACTCTGTATGATGATTCATCAGCCATACAGGAGTCAATACCTGAACATATTTCTGGCCATAGAATACTCAATCTTGAACATTTTCATACATACTCATTGACTCTGTCTGAGGATTCATCAGCCATACAGGAGTCAATATTTGACCTATTAAATTCATATCTGGTTCAAGAGTTTTCCATCATGAACTTTTTCATACATACTTATTGACAGCCTGATGATACGTCAGCCATACAGGAGTCAATATTTGACGTAATGGACATATTTCTGGCCAAAGAATACTCAGTCTTGAACTTTTTTATACATATTGATTTCGTCTGATAATTCATCAGCCATACAGGATTAAATATTTGACCTAATGAACATATTTTTGACCAAAGAATACTGCCTTGAATTTATTTATATATACTTATTGTCCCTGTCTGATAATTCATCAGCCATACAGGAGTCCATATTTGACCTATTGAACATGTTTCTGGTCCAAGAGTCCTCAATCATTAACTTTTTCATACATACTCATTGACTCTGTATGAGGATTCATCAGCCATACAGGAGTCAATATTTGACCTATTAAATTCATATCTGGTTCAAGAGTTTTCCATCATGAACTTTTTCATACATACTTATTGACAGCCTGATGATTCATCAGCCATACAGGAGTCAATACCTGAACATATTTCTGGCCATAGAATACTCAGTCTTGAACTTTTTTATACATATTGATTTCGTCTGATAATTCATCAGCCATACAGGAGTCCATATTTGACCTAATGAACATATTTCTGGCCAAAGAACACTCAGTCTTGAACTTTTTTATACATACTTCTTGACTTCCTCTGATAAATCGTGAGCCATACAGGAGTCAATATTTGACTTACTGAACATGTTTTTGGCCAAAGAGTACTGTCTTGAATTTATTTATACATACTTATTGACTCTGTCTGATAATTCATCAGCCATACAGGAGTCCATATTTGACCTATTGAACATGTTTCTGGTCCAAGAGTCCTCGGTCATTAACTTTTTCATACATACTCATTGACTCTATCTGAGGATTCATCAGCCATACAGGAGTAAATATTTGACCTAATGAACATATTTCTTGTCCTAGAGTCCTTGATCGTCAACTTTTTCATACATACTTATTGACTCTGCCTGATGATATGTCAGCCATACAGGAGTCAAAATTTGACCCACTGAAAAAAAATCTGGCCCAAGAGTCGTCGATCATGAATTTTCTATACATACTTAATCGACTCCTTCTGATGATACGGAAGGCATATAGTAGTCCATATATGACCTAATTGACATATTTCTGGCTCAATCTTGAACATTTTCATACATACTCATTGACTCTGTCTGAGGATTCATCAGCCACACAGGAGTCCATATTTGACCTATTGAACATGTTTCTGGTCCAAGAGTCTTCGATCATTAATTTTTTCATACATACTTATTGACTTCGTCTGATAATTCCTCAACCATACAGGAGTCAATATTTGACCCACTGAAAAAATTTCTGGCCCAAGAGTCCTCGATCATACACTTTCCAATCATACTCATCGACTCCTTCTGATGATACGGCAGGCGTATCGTAATCCATATTTGACCTAATGCACATATTTCTGGCCAAAGAATACTCAGTCTTGAAGTTTTTTTATACATACTTATTGACTCCGTCTGATGATTCATCAGCCATAAAGGAGTGAATATTTGAACATATTTCTGGACATAGAATACTCAATCTTGAACATTTTCATACATACTCATCGACTCTGTCTGAGGATTCATCAGCCATACAGGAGTCCATATTTGACCTATTGAACATGTTTCTGGTCCAAGAGTCCTCGATCATTAATTTTTTCATACATCCTTGTTGACTTCGTTTGATAATTCACCATTGACTCCATACAGGAGTCAATACATGAACATATTTCTGGACATAGAATACTCAGTCTTCAACTTTTTTATACATAGTTATTGATTTCGTCTGATAATTCATCAACCATACAGGAGTCAATATTTGACCTAATGAACATATTTCTGGCCAAAGAGTAGTGTATTTTGAACTTTTTTATTTCTATGCATTTGACTCCTGATGATTTGTCAACCATGCAGTAGTACATTTTTCATCTAATGAACATATTTCTGGCCAAAGAATACTCAGTCTTGAAGTTTTTTATACATACTTATTGACTCTGTCTGATGATTCGTCACTCATAGAGGAGTCGATATTTGACCTATTGAACATATTTCTGGTCTGAGTCCTCGATCATGAATTTTTTCATACATACTTATTGACTCCGCCTGATGATTGTCAGCCATACAGGAGTCAATATTTGACCTAATGAACATATTTCTGGCCAAAGAATACTCAGTCTTGAAGTTCAAGACTGAGTATTCTTTGGCCAGAAATATGTTCATTAGTTCAAATATTGACTCCTGTATGGCTGATGAATAATCAGACGGAGTCAACAAATATGTATAAAAAAACTTCAAAACTGAGTATTCTTTGGCAAGAAGTATGTTCATTAGGTCAAATATTTACTCGTGTATTGCTGACGAATCATCAGGCAGAGTAAATAAATATGCATGAAAAAGTTTATGTTCGAGGACTTAGACCAGAAATATGTTCAGTAGGTCAAATATCAACTCCTTTATGGATGACGAACCATCTGAGGAGTAAATGAGAAGAAATAAAAAAAAGTTCAAGACTGAGCATTCTTTGGCCAGAAGTATGTTCATTAGGTCAAATATTGACTCCTGTATGGCTGATGAATCATCAGACGGAGTCAACAAGTATGTATAAAAAAACTTCAAAACTGAGTATTCTTTGGCCAGAAATATGTTCATTAGGTCAAATATTGACTCCGGTATGGCTGACGAATCATCAGGCGGAGTCAATAAGTATGTATAAAAAAACTTCAAAACTGAGTATTCTTTGGCCAGAAATATGTTCATTAGGTCAAATATTGACTCCTGTATGGCTGACGAATCATCAGGCGGAGTCAATAAGTATGTATGAAAAAGTTCATGATTGAGGACTCGGACCAGAAATATGTTCAATAGGTCAAATATCGACTCCTTTATGGGTGACGAAACATCAGAGGAGTAAATGGGAAGAAATAAAAAAAAGTTCAAGACTGAGTATTCTTTGGCCAGAAGTATGTTCATTAGGTCAAATATTTACTCCTGTATGGCTGATGAATCATCAGACAAAGTCAATAATTAGGGATTAAAAAAGTTCAGGACTGAATATTCTTTGGCCAGAATTATGTTCCTTAGGTCAAATATTGACTCCGGTATGGCTGACGAATCATCAGGCGGAGTCGATAAGTATGTATGAAAAAGTTCATGATCGAGGACACGGATCAAAAATATGTTCAATTGGTCAAATATCGACTCCTCTATGAGTGACGAATCATCAGACAGAGTCAATAAGTATGTATAAAAAAACTTCAAGACTGAGTATTCTTTGGCCAGAAATATGTTCATTAGGTCAAATATTGACTCCGGTATGGCTGACGAATCATCAGGCGGTCAACAAATATGTATAAAAAAAGTTCAAGACTGAGTATTCTTTGGCCAGAAGTATGTTCATTAGGTCAAATATTGACTCCGGTATGGCTGACGAATCGTCAGGCGGAGTCAATAAGTATGTAAGAAAAAGTTCATGATTGAGGACTCGGACCATAAATATGTTCAATAGGTCAAATATCAACTCCTTTATGGGTGACAAAACATCAGAGGAGTAAATGAGAAGAAATAAAAAAAAGTTCGAGACTGAGTATTCTTTGGCCAGAAGTATGTTCATTAGGTCAAATATTTACTCCTGTATGGCTGATGAATCATCAGACAAAGTCAATAATTAGGGATTAAAAAAGTTCAGGACTGAGTATTCTTTGGCCAGAACTATGTTCATTACGTCAAATATTTACTCCTGTATGGCTGACGAATCATCAGGTGGAGTCAATAAATATGTATGAAAAAGTTTATGATCGAGGACTCGGACCAGAAATATGTTCAATTGGTCAAATATCGACTCCTTTATGGGTGACAAACCATCTGAGTAAATGAGAAGAAATAAAAAAAAGTTCAAGACTGAGTATTCTTTGCCAGAAATATGTTCATTAGGTCAAATATTGACTCCTGTATGGCTGATGAATCATCAGACGGAGACAATGACTAAAAATAGAAAGTTCATTACCAACTATTCTTGGGCCAGAAATATGTTCCCTAGATCGAATATTGACTCCTGTATGGCTGATGAATCATCAGACAGAGTCGACAAGTATGTATAAAAAAACTTCAAAACTGAGTATTCTTTGGCCAGAAGTATGTTCATTAGGTCAAATATTGACTCCTGTATGGCTGATGAATCATCAGATGGGGACAATGACTAAAAATAGAAAGTTCATTATCAACTACTCTTGGGCCAGAAATATGTTCCCTAGGTTGAATATTGACTCCTGTATGGCTGATGAATCATCAAACAGAGTCAACAAGTATGTATAAAAAAACTTCAAAACTGAGTATTCTTTGGCCAGAAATATGTTCATTAGGTCAAATATTGACTCCGGTATGGCTGACGAATCATCAGGCAGAGTCAATAAGTATGTATACAAAAACTTCAAAACTGAGTATTCTTTGGCCAGAAATATGTTCATTAGGTCAAATATTGACTCCTGTATGGCTGACGAATCATCAGGCAGAGTCAATAACTATGTATAAAAAAACTTCAAAACTGAGTATTCTTTGGTCAGAAATATGTTCATTAGGTCAAATATTGACTCCGGTATGGCTGACGAATCATCAGGCGGAGTCAATAAGTATGTATGAAAAAGTTCATGATGGAGGACTCGGACTAGAAGTAAGTTCAATAGGTGAAATATCAACTCCTTTATGGGTGAAGAAACATCAGAGGAGTAAATGAGAAGAATTAAAAAAAGTTCAAGACTGAGTATTCTTTGGCAAGAAGTATGTTCATTAGGTCAAATATTTACTTGTGTATTGCTGACGAATCATCAGGCAGAGTCAATAAATATGTATGAAAAAGTTTATGTTCGAGGACTTGGACCAGAAATATGTTCAGTAGGTCAAATATCAACTCCATTATGGATGACGAACCATCTGAGGAGTAAATGAGAAGAAATAAAAAAAAGTTCAAGACTGAGCATTCTTTGGCCAGAAGTATGTTCATTAGGTCAAATATTGACTCCTGTATGGCTGATGAATCATCAGACGGAGTCAACAAGTATGTATAAAAAAAATTCAAAACTGAGTATTCTTTGGCCAGAAATATGTTCATTAGGTCAAATATTGACTCCGGTATGGCTGACAAATCATCAGGCGGAGTCAATAAGTATGTATAAAAAAACTTCAAAACTGAGTATTCTTTGGCCAGAAATATGTTCAATAGGTCAAATATCGACTCCTTTATGGGTGACAAACCATCTGAGTAAATGAGAAGAAATAAAAAAAAAACGTTCAAGACTGAGTATTCTTTGGCCAGAAATATGTTCATTAGGTCAAATATTGACTCCTGTATGGCTGATGAATCATCAGATGGAGACAATGACTAAAAATAGAAAGTTCATTATCAACTACTCTTGGGCCAGAAATATGTTCCATAGGTTGAATATTGACTCCTGTATGGCTGATGAATCATCAGGCGGAGTCAATAAGTATGTATAAAAAAACTTCAAAACTGAGTATTCTTTGGCCAGAAATATGTTCATTAGGTCAAATATTGTCTCCTGTATGGCTGACGAATCATCAGGCGGAGTCAATAAGTATGTATAAAAAAACTTCAAAACTGAGTATTCTTTGGCCAGAAATATGTTCATTAGGTCAAATATTGACTCCTGTATGACTGACGAATCATCAGGCGGAGTCAATAAGTATGTATAAAAAAACTTCAAAACTGAGTATTCTTTGGCCAGAAGTATGTTCATTAGGTCAAATATTGACTCCTGTATGGCTGATGAATCATCAGATGGAGACACTGACTAAAAATAGAAAGTTCATTATCAACTACTCTTGGGCCAGAAATATGTTCCCTAGGTCGAATATTGACTCCTGTATGGCTGATGAATCATCAAACAGAGTCAACAAGTATGTATAAAAACACTTCAAAACTGAGTATTCTTTGGCCAGAAATATGTTCATTAGGTCAAATATTGACTCCTGTATGGCTGACGAATCATCAGGCGGAGTCAATAAGTATGTATAAAAAAACTTCAAAACTGAGTATTCTTTGGCCAGAAATATGTTCATTAGGTCAAATATTGACTCCTAAATGGCTGACGAATCATCAGGCGGAGTCAATAAGTATGTATAAAAAAACTTCAAAACTGAGTATTCTTTGGTCAGAAATATGTTCATTAGGTCAAATATTGACTCCGGTATGGCTGACGAATCATCAGGCGGAGTCAATAAGTATGTATGAAAAAGTTCATGATCGAGGACTCGGACCAGAAATAAGTTCAATAGGTGAAATATCAACTCCTTTATGGGTGAAGAAACATCAGAGGAGTAAATGAGAAGAATTAAAAAAAGTTCAAGACAGTATTCTTTGGCAAGAAGTATGTTCATTAGGTCAAATATTTACTTGTGTATTGCTGACGAATCATCAGGCAGAGTCAATAAATATGTATGAAAAAGTTTATGTTCGAGGACTTGGACCAGAAATATGTTCAGTAGGTCAAATATCAACTCCTTTATGGATGACGAACCATCTGAGGAGTAAATGAGAAGAAATAAAAAAAAGTTCAAGACTGAGCATTCTTTGGCCAGAAGTATGTTCATTAGGTCAAATATTGACTCCTGTATGGCTGATGAATCATCAGACGGAGTCAACAAGTATGTATAAAAAAACTTCAAAACTGAGTATTCTTTGGCCAGAAATATGTTCATTAGGTCAAATATTGACTCCGGTATGGCTGACGAATCATCAGGCGGAGTCAATAAGTATGTATAAAAAAACTTCAAAACTGAGTATTCTTTGGCCAGAAATATGTTCAATAGGTCAAATATCGACTCCTTTATGGGTGACAAACCATCTGAGTAAATGAGAAGAAATAAAAAAAAACGTTCAAGACTGAGTATTCTTTGGCCAGAAATATGTTCATTAGGTCAAATATTGACTCCTGTATGGCTGATGAATCATCAGATGGAGACAATGACTAAAAATAGAAAGTTCATTATCAACTACTCTTGGGCCAGAAATATGTTCCATAGGTCGAATATTGACTCCTGTATGGCTGATGAATCATCAGGCGGAGTCAATAAGTATGTATAAAAAAACTTCAAAACTGTGTATTCTTTGGCCAGAAATATGTTCATTAGGTCAAATATTGTCTCCTGTATGGCTGACGAATCATCAGGCGGAGTCAATAAGTATGTATAAAAAAACTTCAAAACTGAGTATTCTTTGGCCAGAAATATGTTCATTAGGTCAAATATTGACTCCTGTATGACTGACGAATCATCAGGCGGAGTCAATAAGTATGTATAAAAAAACTTCAAAACTGAGTATTCTTTGGCCAGAAGTATGTTCATTAGGTCAAATATTGACTCCTGTATGGCTGATGAATCATCAGATGGAGACAATGACTAAAAATAGAAAGTTCATTATCAACTACTCTTGGGCCAGAAATATGTTCCATAGGTCGAATATTGACTCCTGTATGGCTGATGAATCATCAAACAGAGTCAACAAGTATGTATAAAAACACTTCAAAACTGAGTATTCTTTGGCCAGAAATATGTTCATTAGGTCAAATATTGACTCCGGTATGGCTGACGAATCATCAGGCGGAGTCAATAAGTATGTATAAAAAAACTTCAAAACTGAGTATTATTGGTCAGAAATATGTTCATTAGGTCAAAAATTGACTCCGGTATGGCTGACGAATCATCAGGCGGAGTCAATAAGTATGTATGAAAAAGTTCATGATCGAGGAATCGGACCAGAAGTATGTTCAATAGGTCAAATATCGACTCCTTTATGGGTGAAGAAACATCAGAGGAGTAAATGAGAAGAAATAAAAAAAGTTCAAGACTGAGTATTCTTTGGCAAGAAGTATGTTCATTAGGTCAAATATTTACTCCTGTATGGCTGATGAATCATCAGACAAAGTCAATAATTAGGGATTAAAAAAGTTCAGGACTGAGTATTCTTTGGCCAGAAATATGTTCATTAGGTCACATTTTGACTCCTGTATGGCTGATGAATTATCAGGCGGAGTCAATAAGTATGTATAAAAAATTCAATACTGAGTATTCTTTGGCCAGAACTATGTTCATTATGTCAAATATTTACTCCTGTATGGCTGATGAATCATCAGACGGAGACAATGACTAAAAATAGAAAGTTCATTATCAACTACTCTTGGGCCAGAAATATGTTCCCTAGGTCAAATTTCAACTCCTTTATGGGTGACGAACCATCAGAGGAGTAAATGATAAGAAATAAGAAATAGTTCAAGACTGAGTATTCTTTGGCCAGAAGTATGTTCATTAGGTCAAATATTCACTTCTGTACGGCTGATGAATCATCAGACGGAGTCAATATGTATAAAAAAACTTCAAGACTGAGTATTCTTTGGCCAGAAATATGTTCATTAGGTCAAATTTTGACCCCTGTATGGTTGACGTATCATCAGACGGAGTCAATGACTAAAAATAGAAAGTTCATGATCAACTACTCCTGGGCCAGAAATATGTTCAGTAGGTCCAATATTGAATACTATATGCCTGCTGTATCAACAGAAGGAGTCAAAGAGTATGTCTAAAATTTCAAGACTGAGTATTCTTTGGCCAGAAGTATGTTCATTAGGTCATAAATATTTCATATAGTTCATGATTGACTAATTTTGTGCCAGAAATATGTCTATAAGGTCAAATATTGACAACTGTATGCCTGCTAGATCATCAGAAGGCGTCAAGGAGTATTTATAGAAAGTTTATGACCGAGGACTCGGACCAGAAATATGTTCTATTGAATTGTTCAATATAAATATGGACTCCTGTATGGCTGATGAATTATCAGACAGACTCAATAAGTATGTATAAAGAAATTCAAGACAGTATTTTTTGGCCAAAAATATGTTCAGTAGGTGAAATATTGACTCCTGTATGTATGAATCAACAGAGGAAGTCAATATGTATAAAAAAGTTCAAGTCCAGAAATATGTTCATTTGGTCAAATATTGACTATTGTCTAATAAAGTTTAAGATCGACTACTTTTTGGTCAGAGAGAAGCCTATTATGTATAAAAACTTCTTCTGGTAACAGAAGTAGTCATTATGTCTAAAAAGATTTCAAGATTGACTACTTTTTGGCCCAATAAATGTCCATTAGGTCAAATATGCACTACTGTATGGCTGAGATATAATCAGGAGTGAGTGAGTAGAAATAGAAAGTTCATAATCAACGACTTTTGTTCCTGAAATTTATACAGTACAACAAATATAGACTACTGTCTTTCTGGTGTACCATCAGAAGGGATGATTGACAATGTACAGAAAGTTAATGATCCAGGGCTCTTTTGCTAGAAATATGTTCAGTATGTCAAATGTGGACTTCTCTAGGGCTGATGTAACATTCGAAAGAGTCATGGTGGCATATCATGATTGATGACTCTTGGGAAATATAGGTCCAGATATATGTCCATAAGGTCAAATATAGACTTTTGAGTGGCTGAGGTAACATCATCAGGAGTCATTGAGTATTGTATAAAAAGTTCATGATCTTTTGCCAAAAATATATTCAATAGGTCAAATGTATGTGGTCAATGAATATGTATATAAAGTTCAAGTTCTAAGACTGTTTATGCAAGCAATTTTGTCCATTAGCTCAAATATGGACTACTGTTTGGCTGATGTATCTTCAGAAGGAGTCAATGTGTGCTAGAACTATGTTGAGTTGGATAAAATGTGAACTACTGTCTGTCTGTTGTAACATCAGATGTATTCTATTACTCCATGTAGAAAGGAGTACACTTATGTTCATGTTCAGTAGTTCACACATGGACTTATGTATGTCTGATGTACTGTATGTATGTCTGATGTACGTCTGATGTATGTCTGATGTACTGTAACATCAGAACAATGCAGTATGTATAAGAAAGTTCATGATCTACAAATCTTGGACTATAAATATGTAAAATAGATCAAATATGGCATGCCAACATAATATACTAACTTATTGCAGCTATATGAGCTATGCACTGCAATAATAGGACAGTTGTTTCTTCATTACTCAACCAAGTTGAGTTACTTCTTCTATGCATTGTAGTACAAAAGCTCATATTTTACATATGTAATCTCTTCATTTATTTCTCTTTATTTACTATGGATTAAGGTTGTTGTGTTATGAAATGCAATGAAGCCGCATAATTCATGTGTTATTCTTAAATGCACAACTGAGTAACTTGGTACTTGTTTGCAATGCCATGCAAAAGCGCATATGTGCAGTTGAAGATTAACTTATAAGTGATGTTCTTGTTGCGTTGCAGTGCAAGCGCGTTTCTTTTTATCGACTTATTGTGTTGTGCATTGGAGTTAATATGTGTGCTTTCAAAGAGATAACACATTAGATTTCTCATTCCATTGCGTAAAACCTTATTCCGTTTTACATTAGAGAATGACATGAAATATACACTTTTTCATTGTATTGCATGCAAGAACTAACTAACGTAGTGCATTAAAGAGTTAACACATATGTTTTTACATTGCTTTGCACACGACAACTAACTTATTCTTTTGTGTATTATAACACGAGCCTTTGCATAGACGATGCATTATAAAAAAATGCATACAACTAACTATTCATTAAGTTAACATAATGTGCAGTTGCATTGCACATACGATCCATCGTCGTGCAATTGAAGAATAACAGATAAGCTTATGCACTTCCTGTTCATTGAAAAGTTAGCATTGTATGCTGTTGAAAAAATGACACGTAACATTTGATTTGGAATTGCATTGCTTACATTCCATTTTGCACTTAAGAATGACATATGAAGAACAATGCATAGGAGGTCTAACTATGCATTTGGTTGTGCACTGAAAAGATTACATATGTGCTGCTGCAGTGCCTAGCGCACCGGACCTATCATTCAATGCACAGGGAGTATGTGCAATGCACAAGAATAACTTATATGTGATGAGTTAATATATATGGTGTTAAAGAGATACGTTGAATTGCATGTGCATTGCATCTTCTGTGCACTGAAAAGACATCAAATAACATGTGCGTTTAATGCATTGCATTGCATACATGACCTGACTTTTATTGACTTTTTTGCATTGAAGAATGACACTTGAAACCTTGATTAATTACTTTGTACATATGTGCTGCATTGCATTGCATTGCATACACGATCACTAACTAACTGTGTGTGCTGTTGCAAAAAGCTCATGTTACATGTTATCTCTTCGATATACAACGGAATGTGTTAGTTGTTTTATGGACAAGAACGCGCATTTTATTTGTCATTTTTAAATACGCATCTGAATAATTCAGTTGTTGTGTATATGCAATGCATTGCAAAAGCGCATATATATATTATGTCTTCAGTGCAGAAAGGAATGTTGGCTCTTGTGTGCACTGCAATGAAACGGATTGTCTCATGTGTCATTCGGTGCAAAAGTCAATAAAAGTCAGGTCATATATGCAATGCATGTAACGCATATGTGCACCTGAAGTATAACATAAGCTGTGCACTTGTTTCGTTGGCTTGTATTCAAGAACTAACTCATTCCATGCATTGAAAAACAACATATAACTTTGTATATCGAAGATATAACATGTAACGTGAGAATTTTACATTGCAATGCATAGAAGATCTACTCATTTTGTTTTGCGATGAAGAGATAAAATATGTGCAACGAAGAATAACATATAAGCTCTATACCCTTGTTGAATTACAGTGCATTCAAGAACTAACTCATTCCGGCTGTGCTTTGAAAAGTTAACTTGTGTGCTGTTGAAGCGATAACATAGAATTGCAAGAAGTTCTAATGTATTCCTCTGTGCATTCGACAATACATAACGTGTTATCCATTGCTTTGCACACGACAACTAACTTATTCATTTGTGTATTATAACACGAGCCTTTGCATAGACGATGCATTATAAAGAAATGCATACAACTAACTAACTACTCATTAAGTTAACAAAATGTGCAGTTGCATTGCACATCCATCGTTGTGCAATTGAAGTGCATTCAAGAACTAACTCATTCCGGCTTAACGTGTGTGCTGTTGAAGAGGTAACATAGAATTGCAAGTTCTGATGTAATTCCTCTGTGCATTTAATCGACTATACACTACCCTGGATCGTAAGTGCCATGCAATGCACAAGCATAGCATATGTTGTTCTGATGCATGTGGCGCGTACGATAGGACCAGTGCGCAATGCACTGCAACAGCACATATATAATCTGCAGTATAATGCAAAATACTCGTGTTACATGTTATATCTTCGCTATACAACTAAGTTAGTCAATCCTATGAAACAAGCCATATTACCTGTTATTCTTTAACACACACCTTAAGGAGTTAGTTATTGTATACAATGCAAGTACATATTTTATTCTTCAATTGCACAACGTTGGGTAGTATATGAAATGCAATGCAACAGCACATGTTATCTTGCTGTAATGCACTGCATTATAATGCATCTTCTATGCATTGCAATGCAAAGGTTCATATTTTCTCTTCAATATTTTGTATGCAAAGCAATGTGATAGCACTTATCTCTTAAACAGCACATATGTTAACTCTTCACCACTCACAGCGGAATGAGTTAGTTCTTGTAATGCACCTCAAATCAACAAGTGCATAGATAAGGTTATTCTTCAATTGCATTACAATTGCATTACCTATGTGAAGCACAAGCATAGCATATATATTATTCTTGATTCCACGATGATAGGATCAGTGCGGAAAATGGACTACAGCACATATATAATCTGCAATGTAATGCAAAATGCTCGTGTTACATGTTTATCTTCGCTATACAACGAAATTAGTTGTTTTATGCAATGCTATGAAACAAGCCATATTACCTGTTATTCTTTAACACACACCTTAAAGAGTTAGTTATTGTATACAATGCAAGTACATAACATATTTTATTCTTCAATTGCACAACGTTGGGTAGTATATGAAATGCAATGCAACAGCACTTGTTATCTTAATGCATTGCATTATAATGCATCTTCTATGCATTGCAATGCAAAGGTTCATATTATCTCTTCCATATTTTGTATGCAAAGCAATGTGATAGCACTAGATGTTATCTCTTAAACAGCACATATGTTAAGTCTTCACCACTCACAGCGGAATGAGTTAGTTCTTGTAATGCACCTCAAAGCAACAAGTGCATAGCTTAGGTTATTCTTCAATTGCGTTACAATTGCATTATATATGTGAAGCAAAGGCATAGCATATATGTACTTGCATTGTATACAATAACTAACTCCTTAAAGTGTGTGTTAAAAAATAACAGGTAATATGGCTTGTTTCACAGCATTGCATAAAACAACTAATTTCGTTGTATAGCGAAGATAAACATGTAACACGAGCATTTTGCATTACATTGCAGATTATAAATGTGCTGTAGTCCATTTTGCGCACTGGTCCTATCATCGTGGAATCAAGAATTATATATATGCTATGCTTTTGCTTCACATATATAATGCAATTGTAACGCAATTGAAGAATAGCCTAAGCTATGCACTTGTTGCTTTGAGGCAACAGCACATGTTATCTTAATGTAATGCACTGCATTAATTATAATGCATCTTCTGTGCATTGCAAATGCAAAGGTTCATATTATCTCTTCCATATTTTGTATGCAAAGCAATGCGATAGCACTAGATGTTATCTCTTCAACAGCACATGTGTTAACTCTTCACCACTCACAGCGGAATGCACCTCAAAGCAACAAGTGCTATACATACTTTCTATACATAAGGTTATTCTTCAATTGCGTTACAATTGCATTACCTATGTGAAGCACAAGCATAGCATATATATGATTCTTGATTCCACGATGATAGGACCAGTGCGCAATATGGACAGTAGCAAAATGGATATATGTGCTGTAGCACATATATAATCTGCAATGTAATGCAAAATGCTCGTGTTACATGTTTATCTTCGCTATACAACGAAATTAGTTGTTTTATGCAATGCTATGAAACAAGCCATATTACCTGTTATTCTTTAACACACACCTTAAGGAGTTAGTTATTTTATACAATGCAAGTACATAACATATTTTATTCTTCAATTGCACAACGTTGGGTCGTATATGAAATGCATTGCACATGTTACAACAGCACATGTTATCTTGATGTAATGCACTGCATTATAATGCATCTTCTATGCATTGCAATGCAAAGGTTCATATTATCTCTTCCATATTTTGTATGCAAAGCAATGCGATAGCACTAGATGTTATCTCTTCAACAGCACATATGTTAACTCTTCACCACTCACAGCGGAATGAGTTAGTTCTTGTAATGCACCTCAAAGCAACAAGTGCATGGATAAGGTTATTCTTCAATTGCATTACAATTGCATTACCTATGTGAAGCACAAGCATAGCATATATATTATTCTTGATTCCACGATGATAGGACCAGTGCGCAAAATGGACTACAGCACATATATAATCTGCAATGTAATGCAAAATGCTCGTGTTACATGTTTATCTTCGCTATACAACGAAATTAGTTGTTTTATGCAATGCTATGAAACAAGCCATATTACCTGTTATTCTTTAACACAGACCTTAAGCAGTTAGTTATTGTATACAATGCAAGTACATAACATATTTTATTCTTCAATTGCACAACGTTGGGTCGTATAATGCAATGCAACAGCACATGTTATCTTAATGTAATGCACTGCATTAATTATAATGCATCTTCTGTGCATTGCAAATGCAAAGGTTCATATTATCTCTTCAATATTTTGTATGCTATGCAATGCGATAGCACTAGATGTTATCTCTTGAACAGCACATAGTTAACTCTTCACCACTCACAGCGGAATGAGTTAGTTCTTGTAATGCACCTCAAAGCAACAAGTGCATAGATAAGGTTATTCGGTGGTTATTCTTCAATTGCATTACAATTGCATGTGAAGCACAAGCATAGCATATATATTATTCTTGATTCCACGATGATAGGACCAGTGCGCAAAATGCACTACAGCACATTTATAATCTGCAATGTAATGCAAAATGCTCGTGTTACATGTTTATCTTTGCTATACAACGAAATTAGTTTCTTGTATCTGATAGAGGGAAACAGAGAATGTCTCATGTGCTTCTTCAATGCAAAGTCAATAAAAGTTAGGCTACGTGTGCAATGCAATGCGAAAACACTTATGTGTTTTAGCTGTTTAGTTCTTGCATGCAGTGAAATGAAACCGCATATTTCATGTCATTCTTAAGTGCAAGTTGGTCACGAACGCAATACAATGTGAAATCAAATGTGCGATGTGTTATCTCTTCAACAGCACATATTTAACTCTTCACTGTAGAGCGGAATGAGTTAGGAATGAGTATGCACTGCAACACAACAAGTGCAAACTTATTATGTTGGATCGCATTTGCAATGCAATACAAAAAAGCACATATCTGAATGAGTTAGTTCTTGTATGCATCTTATCTGAATGAGTTAGTTCTTGTATGCATTGCATTATAATGCAGTTTCTATGAAAAAGGCTCACGTTATGTATCTCTTCAATACACAACTGAAGAAGTTAATCAGTTGTTTGCAAAGCAAAGCACGTCTTATGTGTTGTCGTTTCAATACACAGAAAAGAACTTTATGCAATCTAGTGTCATAGTGTCATCTCTTCAACAGCACATATGTTAACTCTTCAACGCATTGCAATAGGACTGTTGCACTGTAGCTCAACCAGATTAGGTAGTTATAACAATATATACACTGTTGCATTTGCATACAAAATTCGAACTTATTCTTTTGTGCATTTGAAAATGTTCAGTTGCATTGCGTGACAAACAACAACTAGCCCATTCCGTTGTGCGATGAAGCGATAACTAAGATATTATATTGCTTTGCACACACAATGTGACGGTTGTGCTTTGAAAAATAACGTATAAGCTATGCACTATATTTTACTTGCCTTGTGTTCAATAACTAACTCATTCCGACGTGCTTTGAAGCTGCATATGTGCTGCATTACACTGCAATCACATAACCTGTTCCGTTGTGAACTGAAGAGATAACACATATTTGATTTCGCATATTTGAAGAGATAACAAATTTATAGATAATTCTATTCTATCTATTCAAGACTCTTCAATGCACAAAGGAAAGATTTGGTTATGCACTGCAAAGCCACAGGTGCATTGCTTATATGTTTATTCTCACTACACGATGATAGATCCGGTGCGCTTTGCAATGCAACATCTCATATGTATATGCTCATGTTACATGTTACATCTTCGGTATACAACGGAAGATATTTTTTTTTTATTCAGTGAAACATCCCATATTACAATGAGATATTCTTCAACACACAACTGAATTAGTTAGTTCTTGTATACAATACAACAAAATAAGTACATAACTTATGTTATTCTTCATTTGCAATAAAACAGTAAATATCTCATGTGTAATTTCTTCAATAGTTCTTGAATGCAATGTATCGCAACAATTGCAGCTTTATTCTTCGTTGGACAACGATAGGTCCTGGGCGTAATGCAATGCACTTCAACAGTACATGTTTTATCTCTTTATTGTACAACAAAATGAGTTAGGTCTTCTATGCATTGCACATGTTACATGTTATATCTTTCATAATCAACGGAAGTTAGTTGTTTTATGTAATGCATGCATCCATATTACATTATTCTTATTCATTTCATTGTATACAATGCAACAAATGCAACCTATGTTAATCTTCATTTGCACAACTTTTGATCGTATGAGCAATGTAATGCAACAGCATATGTGTTATATCTTAACGAAATGATGATTGGATGTAATGCATTGTAATGAAAAGGCAATGTAATGTTATCTCTTCAATACAATCTAATTCTAATTGCAGTGCATTGCTCACAGAATCTGTCGTATTGCATTGAAGAATAACATAAGCTATGCAATTGTTAGTTAATTATGTTAGCAGTCCATATTTGACCTACTATACATTCTTTCTAATACAATAATCCCAGATCATGAACTTTCAATAAATTCTCAGTACATCTTTCAGATGTTACACCAGACAGACAGCAGTACATATTTGAGCTATTTGGGAATATTTGGAGCTATATTTCCGGCAAAAGGGTCCTCGAACTTGAACATTCTATACATATTCATAGACTACTTCTGTTGTTAAATCAGTCGGAAAGTAGTACTTATTTAACCTACTGAACATATTTCTGGCCCAAGAGTCGTAGATCACGAACATTGACTCATTGACTCCTTCTGATAATTCATCAGCCATACAGGAGTCGATATTTGACCTATTGAAAATATTTCTGGTCTAGAGTCCGATCATGAACTTTCTATTTATACTCTTAGACTCCTTTTGATGATATGTCAGCCATGCAGTAGTGAAGTTTTCAACTAATTGACATATCTGGCCAGAGAATACTTAGCCTTGATCTTTTTTTATTTTTAGTTCTTCTCATTTACTCCTCTGATGGTTCGACAACCAAACAAGGAGTCAATTATTGACCTAATGAATGTGTTTCTGGTCAGAGAATACTCAGGCTTAAAGTTTTTTATACATACTTATTGACTCCGTCTGATGATTCATCAGCCATACAGGAGTCGATATTTGACCTATTGAAAATATTTCTGGTCTAGAGTCCGATCATGAACTTTCTATTTATACTCTTAGACTCCTTTTGATGATATGTCAGCCATTTGACTCCTTCTGTTGATACAGCAGACATATAGTATTTAATATTTGGTCTACTGAACATATTTCTGGCCCAAGAGTAGTCGATCATGAGCTTTCTATTTCGAGTCATTGACTCTGCCTGATGATTCGTCAACCATACAGGAGTCAATATTTGACCTAATGAACATATTTCTGGCCAAAGAATGCTCAGTATTGAACTTTTTTTAATTCATACTTATTGTCTCTGTCTGATAATTCATCAGCCATACAGGAGTTAATACTTGAACATATTTCTAGACATAGAATACTCAGTCTTGAAGTTTTTTATACATACTTATTGACTCTGTCTGATAATTCATCAGCCATACAGGAGTTAATACTTGAACATATTTCTAGACATAGAATACTCAGTCTTGAAGTTTTTTATACATACTTATTGACTCTGTCTGATAATTCATCAGCCATACAGGAGTCCATATTTGACCTATTGAACATGTTTCTGGTCCAAGAGTCCTCGATCATTACCTTTTTCATACATACTCATTGACTCTGTATGATGATTCATCAGCCATACAGGAGTCAATACCTGAACATATTTCTGGCCATAGAATACTCAATCTTGAACATTTTCATACATACTCATTGACTCTGTCTGAGGATTCATCAGCCATACAGGAGTCAATATTTCACCTATTGAACATATTTCTGGTTCAAGAGTCTTCCATCATGAACTTTTTCATACATACATATTGACTCTGCCTGATGATTCATCAGCCATACAGGAGTCAATATTTGACATAATGAACATATTTCTGACCAAAGAATACTCAGTCTTGAACTTTTTAATACATACTTCTTGACTTCCTCTGATAATTCGTGAGCCATACAGGAGTCCTTATTTGACGTAATGAACATATTTCTGGCCAAAGAATACTCAGTCTTGAACTTTTTTATACATATTGATTTTGTCTGATAATTCATCAGCCATACAGGAGTAAATATTTGACATACTGAACATATTTTTGGCCAAAGAATATTGTCTTGTATTTATTTATACATACATATTGTCTCTGTCTGATAATTCATCAGCCATACATGAGTCAAAATTTGACCCACTGAAAAAAAATCTGGCCCAAGAGTCATTGATCATGAACTTTTTCATACATACTTAATCGACTCCTGATGATACGGAAGGCATATAGTCCATATATGACCTAATTGACATATTTCTGGCTCAATCTTGAACATTTTCATACATACTCATTGATTCTGTCTGAAGATTCATCAGCCAGACATGAGTCAATATTTGATATAATGAACATATTTGTGGCCAAATAATACTCAGTCTTGAATTTTTATATACATACTTACTTACACACAGGAGTCCATATTTGACCTATTGAACATGTTTCTGGTCCAAGAGTCTTCGATCATTAATTTTTTCATACATACTTATTGACTTTGTCTGATAATTCATCAGCCATACAGGAGTCAATACTTGAACATATTTCTGGACATAGAATACTCAGTCTTGAACTTTTTTATACATACTTATTGATTTTGTCTGATAATTCATCAACCATACAGGAGTCAATATTTATTTGACCCACTGAAAAAATTTCTGGCCCAAGAGTCCTCGATCATAAACTTTCCAGTCATTCTCATCGACTCCTTCTGATGATATGGCAGGCATATCGTAATCCATATTTGACCTAATGCACATATTTCTGGCCAAAGAATACTCAGTCTTGAAGATTTTTTATACATACTTATTTACTCCATCTGATGATTCATCAGCCATAAAGGAGTGAATATTTAAACTGATGAACATATTTCTGGCCAAAGAATACTCAGTCTTGAACTTTTTTATATATACTTCTTGACTTCCTCTGATAATTCATCAGCCATACAGGAGTCCATATTTGACCTATTGAATATGTTTCTGATCCAAGAGTCCTCGATCATTAACTTTTTCATACATACTCATTGACTCTGTATGATGATTCATCAGCCATACAGGAGTCAATATTTGACCTACTGAACATATTTCTGGCCATAGAATACTCAATCTTGAACATTTTCATACATACTCATTGACTCTGTCTGAGGATTCATCAGCCATACAGGAGTCAATATTTGACCTAATGAACATATTTCTTGTCCTAGAGTCCTTGATCATGAACTTTTTCATACATACTTATTGACTCTGCCTGATGATACGTCAGCCATACAGGAGTCAAAATTTGACCCACTGAAAAAAAATCTGGCCCAAGAGTCGTTGATCATGAATTTTCTATACATACTTAATCGACTCCTTCTGATGATACGGAAGGCATATAGTAGTCCATATATGACCTAATTGACATATTTCTGGCCGACGAATACTCAATCTTGAACATTTTCATACATACTCATTGACTCTGTCTGAGGATTCATCAGCCATACAGGAGTCAATATTTGACCTATTAAATTCATTTCTGGTTCATAGAGTCCTCGATCATTAACTTTTTCATACATACTCATTGACATTGTATGATGATTCATCAGCCATACAGGAGTCAATATTTGACGTAATGAACATATTTCTGGCCAAAGAATACTCAGTCTTGAACTTTTTTATTCATACTTCTTGACTTCCTCTGATAATTCGTGAGCCATACAGGAGTCAATATTTGACCTACTGAACATATTTTTGGCCAAAGAATACTGCCTTGAATTTATTTATACATACTTATTGTCTCTGTCTGATAATTCATCAGCCATACAGGAGTCCATATTTGACCTATTGAACATGTTTCTGGTCCAAGAGTCCTCGATCATTAACTTTTTCATACATACTCATTGACTCTGTATGATGATTCATCAGCCATACAGGAGTCAATACTTGAACATATTTCTGGCCATAGAATACTCAGTCTTGAACTTTTTTATACATATTGATTTCGTCTGATAATTCATCAGCCATACAGGAGTAAATATTTGACCTAATGAACATATTTCTTGTCCAAGAGTCCTTGATCATGAACTTTTTCAAACATACTTATTGACTCTGCCTTGATGATATGTCAGCCATACAGGAGTCAAAATTTGACCCACTGAAAAAAAATCTGGCCCAAGAGTCGTCGATCATGAATTTTCTATACATACTTAATCGACTCCTTCTGATGATACGGAAGGCATATAGTAGTCCATATATGATCTAATTGACATATTTCTGGCTCAATCTTGAACATTTTCATACATACTCATTGACTCTGTCTGAGGATTCATCAGCCATACATGAGTCCATATTTGACGTAATGAACATATTTCTGGCCAAAGAATACTCAGTCTTGAACTTTTTTATACATACTCATTGACTCTGTCTGATAATTCATCAGCCATACAGGAGTCCATATTTGACCTATTGAACATGTTTCTGGTCCAAGAGTCCTCGATCATTAACTTTTTCATACATACTCATTGACTCTGTATGATGATTCATCAGCCATACAGGAGTCAATACTTGAACATATTTCTGGCCATAGAATACTCAGTCTTGAACTTTTTTATACATATTGATTTCGTCTGATAATTCATCAGCCATACAGGAGTAAATATTTGACCTAATGAACATATTTCTTGTCCAAGAGTCCTTGATCATGAACTTTTTCATACATACTTATTGACTCTGCCTGATGATATGTCAGCCATACAGGAGTCAAAATTTGACCCACTGAAAAAAAATCTGGCCCAAGAGTCGTCGATCATGAATTTTCTATACATACTTAATCGACTCCTTCTGATGATACGGAAGGCATATAGTAGTCCATATATGACCTAATTGACATATTTCTGGCTCAATCTTGAACATTTTCATACATACTCATTGACTCTGTCTGAGGATTCATCAGCCATACATGAGTCCATATTTGATCTAATGAACATATTTTTGGCCAAAGAATACTGCCTTGAATTTATTTATACATACTTATTGACTCTGTCTGATAATTCATCAGCCATACAGGAGTCCATATTTGACCTATTGAACATGTTTCTGGTCCAAGAGTCCTCGGTCATTAACTTTTTCATACATACTCATTGACTCTGTATGATGATTCATCAGCCATACAGGAGTCAATACTTGAACATATTTCTGGCCATAGAATACTCAGTCTTGAACTTTTTTATACATACTCATTGACTCTGTCTGAGGATTCATCAGCCATACAGGAGTCAATATTTGACCTATTGAACTTATTTCTGGTCCAAGAACTTTTTCATACATACTTATTGACTCTGCCTGATGATATGTCAGCCATACAAGAGTCAATATTTGACTTAATGAACATATTTTGGCCAAAGAATACTGCCTTGAATTTATTTATACATACTTATTGTCTCTGTCTGATAATTCATCAGCCATACAGGAGTAAATATTTGATCTAATGAACATATTTTTGGCCAAAGAATACTGCCTTGAATTTATTTATACATACTTATTGACTCTGTCTGATAATTCATCAGCCATAAAGGAGTGAATATTTAAACTGATGAACATATTTCTGGCCAAAGAATACTCAGTCTTGAACTTTTTTATTCATACTTCTTGACTTCCTCTGATAATTCATCAGCCATACAGGAGTCCATATTTGACCTATTGAACATGTTTCTGGTCCAAGAGTCCTCGATCATTAACTTTTTCATACATACTCATTGACTCTGTATGATGATTCATCAGCCATACAGGAGTCAATACTTGAACATATTTCTGGCCATAGAATACTCAGTCTTGAACTTTTTTATACATACTTATTGACTCTGTCTGAGGATTCATCAGCCATACAGGAGTCAATATTTGACCTAATGAACATATTTCTGGTCCAAGAGTCCTTGATCATGAACTTTTTCATACATACTTATTGACTCTGCCTGATGACAGGTCAGCCATACAGGAGTCAAAATTTGACCCACTGAAAAAAAATCTGGCCCAAGAGTCGTCGATCATGAATTTTCTATACATACTTAATCGACTCCTTCTGATGATACGGAAGGCATATAGTAGTCCATATATGACCTAATTGACATATTTCTGGCCATAGAATACTCAATCTTGAACATTTTCATACATACTCATTGACTCTGTCTGAGGATTCATCAGCCATACGGGAGTCAATATTTGACCTACTGAACTCATTTCTGGTTCAAGAGTCTTCCATCATGAACTTTTTCATACATACTTATTGACAGCCTGATGATACGTCAGCCATACAGGAGTCAATATTTGACTTAATGAACATATTTCTGGCCAAAGAATACTCAGTCTCGAACTTTTTTATTCATACTTCTTGACTTCCTCTGATAATTCGTGAGCCATACAGGAGTCAATATTTGACCTACTGAACATATTTTTGGCCAAAGAGTACTGTCTTGAATTTATTTATACATACTTATTGACTCTGTCTGATAATTCATCAGCCATACAGGAGTCCATATTTGACCTATTGAACATGTTTCTGGTCCAAGAGTCCTCGGTCATTAACTTTTTCATACATACTCATTGAGTCTGTCTGAGGATTCTTCAGCCATACAGGAGTCAATATTTGACCTATTGAACTTATTTCTGGTCCAAGAACTTTTTCATACATACTTATTGACTCTGCCTGATGATACGTCAGCTGTACAGGAGTCAATATTTGACGTAATGAACATATTTCTGGCCAAAGAATACTCAGTCTTGAACTTTTTTATACATACTCATTGACTCTGTCTGATAATTCATCAGCCATACAGGAGTCCATATTTGACCTATTGAACATGTTTCTGGTCCAAGAGTCCTCTGTCATTAACTTTTTCATACATACTTATTGACTCTGCCTGATGATACGTCAGCCATACAGGAGTCAAAATTTGACCCACTGAAAAAAAATCTGGCCCAAGAGTCGTCGATCATGAATTTTCTATACATACTTAATCGACTCCTTCTGATGATACGGAAGGCATATAGTAGTCCATATATGACCTAATTGACATATTTCTGGCTCAATCTTGAACATTTTCATACATACTCATTGACTCTGTCTGAGGATTCATCAGCCACACAGGAGTCCATATTTGACCTATTGAACATGTTTCTGGTCCAAGAGTCCTCGATCATTAACTTTTTCATACATACTCATTGACTCTGTATGATGATTCATCAGCCATACAGGAGTCAATATTTGACATAATGAACATATTTCTGGCCAAAGAATACTCAGTCTTGAACTTTTTTATACATATTGATTTCGTCTGATAATTCATCAGCCATACAGGAGTAAATATTTGATCTAATGAACATATTTCTTGTCCAAGAGCCCTTGATCATGAACTTTTTCATACATACTTATTGACTCTGCCTGATGATATGTCAGCCATACAGGAGTCAAAATTTGACCCACTGAAAAAAAATCTGGCCCAAGAGTCGTCGATCATGAATTTTCTATACATACTTAATCGACTCCTTCTGATGTTTCATCAGCCATACAGGAGTCCATATTTGACAATTGAACATATTTCTTGTCCAAGAGTCCTTAATCATGGACTCTTAATAAGTATTTTCATACATACTCATTGAATCTGTCTGAGGATTCATCAGCCATACAGGAGTCAATATTCTGTACATAATGAACATATTTTTGGCCAAATAATACTGTCTTGAACTTTTTTATACATACTGACTCTGTCTGATAATTCATCAGCCATACAGAAGTCCATATATGACCTATTGAACATGTTTCTGGTCCAACAGTCCTCGATCATTAATTTTTTCATACATACAGGTTGTATGTATTGTATGTATTGACTCTGTCTGAGGATTCATCAGCCATACAGGAGTCAATATTTGACCTATTAAACATATTTCTGGCCGACGAATACTCAATCTTGAACCTTTTCATACATACTTATTGACAGCCTGATGATACGTCAGCCATACAGGAGTCAATATTTGACGTAATGAACATATTTCTGGCCAAAGAATACTCAGTCTTGAACTTTTTTATACATACTTCTTGACTTCCTCTGATAATTCGTGAGCCATACAGGAGTCAATATTTGACCTACTGAACATATTTCTGGCCATAGAATACTCAGTCTTGAACTTTTTTATACATATTGATTTCGTCTGATAATTCATCAGCCATACAGGAGTCCATATTTGACCTATTGAACATGTTTCTGGTCCAAGAGTCCTCGGTCATTAACATTTTCATACATACTCATTGACTCTGTATGATGATTCATCAGCCATACAGGAGTCAATACTTGAACATATTTCTGGCCATAGAATACTCAGTCTTGAACTTTTTTATACATATTGATTTCGTCTGAAAATTCATCAGCCATACAGGAGTAAATATTTGGCCTATTGAACATATTTCTTGTCCAAGAGTCCTTGATCATGAACTTTTTCATACATACTTATTGACTCTGCCTGATGATACGTCAGCCATACAGGAGTCAAAATTTGACCCACTGAAAAAAAATCTGGCCCAAGAGTCGTCGATCATGAATTTTCTATACATACTTAATCGACTCCTTCTGATGATACGGAAGGCATATAGTAGTCGACATATTTCATATATCTCATATTTCTGGTTCAATCTTGAACATTTTCATACATACTCATTGACTCTGTCTGAGGATTCATCAGCCATACATGAGTCCATATTTGACATAATGAACATATTTGTGGCCAAATAATACTCAGTCTTGAACTTTTTTATACATACTTACTGACTCTGTCTGATAATTCATCAGCCACACAGGAGTCCATATTTGACCTATTGAACATGTTTCTGGTCCAAGAGTCCTCGGTCATTAACATTTTCATACATACTCATTGACTCTGTATGATGATTCATCAGCCATACAGGAGTCAATACCTGAACATATTTCTGGACATAGAATACTCAGTCTTGAACTTTTTTATAAATACTTATTGATTTCGTCTGATAATTCATCAACCATACAGGAGTCAATATTTGACCTAATGAAGATATTTCTGGTCCAAGAGTCCTCGATCATACACTTTTCAATCATACTCATTGACTCCTTCTGATGATACGGCAGCCATACAGGAGTCCATATTTGACCTATTGAACATATTTCTGGCCATAGAATACTCAGTCTTGAACTTTTTTATACATACTTATTGATTTCGTCTGATAATT